>NW_010357868.1:517302-517745 GCF_000414095.1 Morus notabilis
TCTTATCTTATCTTATCTTTTTCTTACTGATGGGCCCGAGTGCTCGTACCACTTGCGCGCAATCATCGGAACGTGAGGGTTTGCAAGGTCCCCCATGACACCGTGATTATAACTTGAATGCCTCCCTTGAGTCGGAGGACATCATTATTATTATTTTTTTCTCCCTTGTGGAGCTTGAGTTACCTCCCTTGTGGAGGCTGGTACGGCACTCAACTGAGATTACTCTTATAAGTTCCTCTTGACTTATTAAGGTGTATGCAATATGACCTAGCATAGCATACTATATCATGTACTCGAACACATATAATTCAGGTGTACTGCTTAAGTGTATGTAGTATAACATAGCATAGCATTCATAACATTAAATGTACTCAAACATATATAGTTCATGTGTACTGTTTACTTTAAAATCTATTTATACTGTAGGCGAGATTCCTACTTAC
>NW_010357868.1:528796-553861 GCF_000414095.1 Morus notabilis
TGGTATGGCCGGATTTTGAGGGGGAGAGAAAAGCTAGGGAAAAAAAATGAGGCTTATCCTATGGTGGTTCCTTTTATAGGCACTTGGAAATTATTTTTTTTAACACCACATCAACTCTCTCAATCAACCAAATTTTGGTTCAATTTTCCCCAATCTTGGCCGGTTATGGAAGGAGAAAAGGAGAAGCCAAAATTGCCATTAATTCCCCTTCAACCACTACCATCCCATCACCTTAACTTGTAGCCTTCTAACACACTCAACATATAACCAAAATTTTTGGATATAACTTCCTAAGGATGGCCGGCCAAGTGAAGAGAAAAAGGAGAAAAAAAAAACTAATCATTAGTCCTATTCACCTCTCTCATCACATCTCATCAAATCACACACACTAACCTACACCTTGTACTTTTGTCCATTCCCTTAACTTACTCATTAAAACTGTCCAAACTCATACTGACAGTTATTTTCTCCTGTATACGGGTTCTGGATGCTAGGTTGTACTGTGCTGGGAGATTCTTAAAATTAAGATTCTCTAACTGTATCTATACTGGAAATTCTTCCGTTTTAAAGTACGGTGAGAATTTATCGATCGAATTTACTTGATCGGAAAAATGTGAACTTAACGTGAAATCTGCTACAGAATTTAGGAATGCAGATGTTAATTCTCTAAATCCTTCAATCACAAAATGTACATAGTATAATGATTTTCCCGGAAAATCCTTGACTTGAATACATGAATTATATTATTAAAATTATGGGATTTTTTTCTTGGTCACTACATGATCAGATATTGAAATTTAGGCAAATTACTTTCAGCAAGTCAAACAACTCTTTAAGACTCTTAATTTAGTCCTATAATTGATAGGTGATCAATTTGGTACCCAAAAAGTAGGGGCATCATTTCCTTACTACAACTAAAAATAACACAAAGCTCCTTAAGCTCCTTTAGTAGGTGTATACAACAACAACAAGCCTTAATCCTAATTTAATTGAGGTTGGTCGTATGGATTTCACTTTTCTCTTTTCCCTTAGTAGTTGTATATAATTAGTTATAATTTTAATACTTACATCATTTACGCATCAATTTAATTTTTAACGCTTTAATAACATGTGGATTGGTAAAAGCTACATAGAGGAAGGTGACAACGATTCGGAGGTGACAAGCAGTACTGGAAGAGGTAAATTTCTTATGTTTCTTTTTATCATACTATCACATGGGTTAAAAAAATTGACGCCTTAATGAAGAAATTACAAAAATTTTAACTTATTTAAAGCTCATGGAGTTTTGTGTCATTATATTATAAGGGGAAGAAGCCGGACAATCACTATTTTTCAAGGTCAATTTTGATTTGAATAATGCAACGCAAGTTAAATAGAGTAACTACCTAATTTCTTTTGTATTTTTTACTTCAATTTAATTCCAATTAAGCTCCAATTGCATGCACTTTTCACCTAATTTTAAAACACAAAGGAGGATTAATAAATAATTAGAGGAAAAATTAAACAAAATTAACTAAAATTGACTAAAATAAAATAAACTGAAACTAAACTAAAATTTTAAATAAAACAAAAAAAAAATCCTTGAAAATAAAGAAATTTTTTATGCAAATAAGAAGGAATATAACTCTATTTTATAGAGTTATCATATATCTTCGAGTTAATTTCATTTTTAGTCCCCAAAGTTAGGACAAATCCCATATTGATTTATGCTATTCAAACTTCAAAGTGTCCCATAATAAGTCAATGGTCTATAATATTGTGCCATTGAATTTGTTTCGATCTGCCAAAAGAAATCATTAAATTTGAATGAAAAATGACATGTGAGAATCATATGATATAAAAAAATTAATGGTTCTTGCAGTTCCTAAATTCCTTTAATCAAGTAGGTTTTTTGTTTGAAAATGCAAAATTGTATGAATGATATTTTAAGTAAAATTGTCCCATTTAAAAAATAAAAATAAAAAGAAAAACATCCCATTGCTACAAGAGAGTGATGCTTGACAACTAAGTTTATTTAAGGTGTTTTCATATAAGGAATGATATTCAAGATACGATTATTGCAATTTTTATATTAAAAAAATATTTCCTATTCACGGTCATATAATTTAGACCAAATAAACTGCTTGACACAACGAAAAGGAAAGAGATTAAATATAGACAAGGTTTCACAAGGTAACGCATTGGACACGGTTGACTTTTAACATGATAATATTTTTAAAAAAAAAAAAAAATCTCTCCCGTCTTTTATGCTAACAATATAAACTAATCCATTAATTTCCATTACTTCCGTCAAACACGTTTTTAACTTTAGAGTGGATTGTATTCTACACAGGATTCATTACAATCCCAACACCACGGCAAGAGCACATCATGAAGGGAAAGTCTAAAGATGATATTCACCTAACAATGTTTCATCTTGACATTAATTATTGCTCGGGAAAAAAGAGACAAATACTCTTTTAAATTGCATGTGTCTTGATTCTTACCCTTTATTTTTAATTAATACTTTTTTAATCAAATATTATATTAACGAAGAGTAAATGATTAAAATCTAATTTTATGTACTTTTAAGGGTAAGTTTAGTAAGTTGAGTAAAATCTAAACCAGTGATTGTGTTAATTTTTGTCGTACACTGAATTAGTGTAATTTATTTTGATTGTTTTCTTGTCTCACATTTTTATTGTTTTTACTTTTGGTCTTTTTCTGTTGATTTTTACCCTGTTGATGTTTGTTGCTCTTTCACTTTGTTATCTACTTTGTGCCGTCTTTAAATATTACTGTAAATTTTGATTTCATGGCTGACGAGGAATTTACTAGTGCACCATGACTGCGCTGGGGAAGAAGCACGGTAATATGTTCTTGTTGCAATTTTCTTGCTTTAGACGAAGATGGGCAAAACAAGAAAGCTGCAAAATTGATGGGTGAAACATTGTAGGTTATTATCTATGTGATTTTTATTAGACCTGTTAAACGTTGATTTTGTTTATCTTTTTTGGTAATTAAATGTTGATTAATTTGTACACTCTCCTCTACAACTTTGAGTTTAGAGTTTGAATTCTCATCCCAAGTTAAAAGGAAAAACATTATTGGCCTTATTTCATTGTCGTTTATCTTTTTAATATTAATTATTTAGATTACAATTTTCATTTATTTAGATCATGCTTTTATATATATTATTAATTATTTTTCGTATTGATATGATATATACAAATTATAAAGAGAACAAGTAATTAGAGAGCACCAAGTCTAAATATTTCTAAATATTAAATTAAGGGCCTGCTGTAAGATTTTTCTTTTTAACTACTGGTAGGAGGTGGTGTTGGTTGAGTTTTCAACAGTCGATCTGCAAGTGTCCACGTTAAAAAGATCAGACCGTTAAAAATTTAATCCAACGGTTGCTACCGATAATTAAAAATGACAAATCTTACTATAGAATATCCCTTAAATAAAATCATCTTCCGTATGCAAAGTACATAACAAAACATATTAATATATTTAGGAGTGTTTATTTTATAAAAAAAGGGAGATTGAACCCTTAATGTGATGTTTAAACTCTAAGGTTCTTAAGAAATAAAAGGACTGCAGAACTCAAGTCTCCCTTGAGTTCTTAAGGTTTGAACCCGGTTCAAACCCCACACTAGGTTTAAACCCAAAATCTTCAATTTAAGGGTCCATTGGTTTCATGCGTTTAAACTCATTGTTTTAATTCTACTACAGTGTTTTTTTTTTTTTTTTAGAAAAATTTAAATTTTAAATGTCAATTAAAAATTACTGGTTTAAACGTATAAACTAAATGGACCCTAAACCTCTTATCAAATGAACCATTAGAGTTCATATGACACGTGTTCTAGGGCGTCTTTCATGGTTTTGGCCAGCTGGACAAGAGCTGATTTATTGTTTGTTATAATACCTAATCCTGTCCTTAATCATCTCGTAACACTGTATGTAGTCAGATTTTCATGTCGTCCGTGTTCTATTTTCTTGCTTTTTGACTTTGTGTTGCAAATCATAAGTCTTAACTAGTAAATTGCGAGTTGCATACACGACAAAGTCAAGTTCATCGAAAAAAACGTCCCTAACGTGTCCAAGGTTGTCTAACCACTACGATATGGGCGGGAGAAAAAGAAATGAATAAGGAAATAAAGTTTCCCTTAAGAAACATATAGAGCTGAATTGCCGTTTGGTTGTAATCTTATTTTCGTGTAGCATACACAAAATAAATAAGTAAATGGAATGAAATGACTTGATAATACCCAAAAGGAATATGACTTTTTGACACATTTAATAAATATATCTTATTTACATTGATATTTTTTGACATAATTAATAAACGGATTGAGATAAACACGATTTATAAATACGAATTGTCACCCATAATAAAAATTTCTCTCTCTAGCAACAATTATGGTCAAGAATCTAAAATCGTGTCTATAAGTATCTCGACCCGCTTCTACTACTTTTGCTCAGTTGACATAAAAGAAATCACAGGAAAAAAAAAAAAAAAAAAAAACAATAGTATGGACTTCTTGTTGTGGTTATCTTCCTTGGTGTTGCTACTCTTAAACTTTTCCTTGTTTCATGCTCATGCGGTTGCTAACTCTTTCTTTCTTTTTTTTTTTTTTTTTTGGCTGCTCATTACTTCTTTTAATGCTTCTTCTTTTTTGCTCATGCGTGGTTGCAAATAGTCTCAAAACTGCATTTGAACATGTTTGGATGGACACTCTAAAAGTGCTTTTAGTTTTTAAACTCTTTTGCAACAAGTCATCTCCTTAGAGCATCTCCAATGCAATATTATAATTGACGTGCTAATTGTAAAAAATAGTCTCTAATACAATGCTATTTGTTGTGCTAAATTTCTCATATGCTATATTTTGTGGCAAATTTTCCATTATAGTATATGGGAAGTTTAGTATTTGATAGCTATTGGTTGAAATGTTTATTTTTTCATATAATCATTGCAACTTTTACATTTTCTAATTATTTTAAAAACAAAACTTTACTATTACAACTTTCAAAGCTTGATAATTATGAAAAAAGTAGATTTAGCATTTTAAATAGCATTATGCATTAGATCAAAAATGAAAATAACATATCATATCACACTTTTTGATGTTAAATATACAATTGACATTAGCATTTATATTAGAGATGGTCTTAGTGCTTATAAAAAAAGGAGCTTATCATTTTTTATTTATTTATATGTTTAACCTTTTATTTGTGAACAATAAATTAAATATTTCATCCGTATCCTTGTATTATATTACTTTTTTGTTATAATAAGTGTTTTTGACTTATTTATCCAAACTGGTTCAAAAGCTCTTATGACATTAAAAAAAAAAAAAAAAAAAAAAACACTTTTTTCATGCACCATTCAAATACTAATTAAAAAGTCTTGACTTATGCTTGTTTTTTCTACTGCTTAAAAGTGAAAGCACAGGCTCTCCCAAAGGGTCCTAACTCTTTCAATACTTCTTTTTCGCAGTTGTCTTGCCATGATGACGAGAGGTTGGCGTTGTTGCAGTTCAAGCAAAGCTTTGTCATTGAAAAATTAGCTTCTTCTTATGAGGGTGCTTATCCTAAGGTCTTGTCGTGGAAAGCTCAAGGAGGAAGCAGCAACTGCTGCTCTTGGGATGGCGTCGAGTGTGACGAGAAAACGGGCCATGTGATTGGCCTTATTCTCAACAGCAGTTGTCTCTATGGCTCTATCAATTCCAGTAGCAGCCTCTTCCATCTTGTCCATCTCCAAAAGTTGAATCTTGCTGATAATAACTTCAGTTACTCTCTCATTCCTTCTGCCATTGGGCAGTTTTTGGGTTTGACATATCTAAACCTCTCAGATTCATGGTTCTATGGCCAAATTCCATCAGAAATTTCACATCTTTCCAAATTGACTTTCCTCGACCTATCTTCACATTTTAATGAGATTGATCCTTCAAATCCATTGTTGGAACTTAAAAATCCCAGTTTGAGGAGCCTGGTTCAAAATTTAACAAGCTTAGAGTGGCTTCGTCTCTCATCTGTTCACATACCATCCACAGTTCACGATTTCCTAGCAAATTTCACTTCTTTGAAAGCCATTATTCTGCAAAATTGTGGATTGTATGGTGAGTTTCCTAACAACATTTTTCATCTGCCAAACCTAAAAATTCTTGCACTAGGGTGGAATAAGGACCTCACTGGTTATTTGCCCGAATTCCACCAACGGAGTCCTCTTGAGGGTTTGGTGCTTTCAGAGACTAGTTTCTCGGGATGTATACCGCCTTCAATTGAAAAGCTTGAATCATTAGAAGGGCTATATCTTCGGGGATGCAATTTTTCAAGGCCGTTACCATCTTCACTTGGTAAGCTTTCCAAACTTATTGATCTAGACTTACGCGCGAACCACTTGGGTGGTCCAATTCCATCTTGGCTGGGAAACCTTTCCCAACTTGTTCGTCTGTATCTTGACAACAACAATCTAGATGGTTATATTCCATCTTTTCAGAATCTTAGTCAACTCGGTCTTTTAAGCCTACGTGATAATCACCTAACCGGACCAATCCCATCTTCATTTGGAAACCTCACCCAACTTTTTGCCGTTTATCTTGAAGGCAATGAATTGTGTGGATAAATTCCGCAGTCATTATACAAACTCATGAATTTGCAGACACTTTATCTACATTCTAACAAACTCACGGGCACCTTGGAGTTTGACTTGTTTTTTACTATGAGAAGTCTCGTTGACCTGTACCTGACTGGGAACACATTGTCACTGTTTTTTCACCAAAGAAACATAAATGCAACAACTTCGAAATTCACAGGTCTGGGTTTGGGATCTTGCAACTTAAGTGAGTTCCCAAATTTCCTCAGGCATCAAAATAAATTGGAGTTGTTGGATCTTTCTAGGAACAAAATTCACGGTCATATTCCAAAATGGATGTGGAATACAAGTTTGGAAACTTTGACTTTCCTCCTCCTTGATCACAACTTCCTAGTAGACTTTCCCCACCCATCACCAATATTTCTTCCATGGGTCAATCTATTGGCTTTGGACCTTAGTTTTAATTTGTTGCAAGGACAGTTGCCTATTGCTCCAACATCCGTTCAATATTATTCCATCTCAAACAATTGGCTAACTGGAAAAATCTTCTCATGGATGTGCGATTTGAGCTCCGTTTGGCTACTCGATTTGTCTTCAAACAATTTGAGTGGCACGGTTCCACAATGTCTAGGAAAGCTTAGTTCCCTGTCAGTGTTGAATTTGGAAAACAACTCTTTTGGTGGTACCATTCCTCAAGTATGCGCGTTGCCAAGTAATTTGAAGATTGATCTCAGCAAGAATAAATTCAAGGGGCAATTAGCAAGGTCGATGGCCGCTTGTACGAAGCTTGAGTATTTTGATGTGGAAAAAAATCAACTTACTGATATCTTTCCTGCTTGGTTGGGAACTCTTCCTGAATTAAAAGTTTTAAGTCTGCGACATAATAGATTCTATGGTTTTATCAAGAAACCCAAACAAAAACTTTTGTTCCCCAAGTTGCGCGTTATGGATCTCTCTTACAATTATTTCACTGGTAAATTGCCTTTTCACTACGTGCTTATTTGGAGTGGAATGAAAGTTATCAACAATACAGATTCGAGATATATGAAGGAAACAAAAATTTCTCAGCCGACGAGAACTTATGCATCGCAACCTTTTGATTATCGCTATTCTACTACAATTGTCAACAAAGGTCAGGAAAGATATTATGAGGTGATTTCAGAAAACTTTGCAGAGATTGACTTCTCTTGCAACAAATTCAATGGAGAGATTCCACAACTCATTGGAAACCTCATAGCTCTTCGTTCGCTGAATTTGTCCTTTAACAATCTTACCGGTAGTATTCCATCATCCTTGGGGAATTTAAAGGAGCTTGAATCACTAGATCTTTCTAATAATAAGCTCTCAGGAGAGATCCCCCCGCAGCTAACGAGACTCACATTCATTCAAAGTTTTGATGTATCCCGCAACAATCTCAGAGGCCCCATACCACAAGCGAACCAATTTGGTAATATGGATAATACCTCGTTTGAAGGTAATCCAGGTCTTTGTGGGATTCCATTATCCAAGAAATGCGGAGATTCCAAGGCCTTGCCACTGCCACCTTCAATTGTTGAAGAAGACGATGATTCAAAATCTTCGATTGAACTGGATTGGAAATTTGTTTTGGCTGGATGCATAAGCGGGTTTGTCGTTGGAGTTGCTCTTGGCGACATGGTGATCACAAAGAGGCGACGATGGTTTCTCAAGGCTTTCAGAAGAATTCCACCGAGAATGGAGATCAGGCAACGTAGAAATTGACCTTAGCAGGTTATTTGTCCCTTGCTCTACTTAGTTTCTTTCAATTACATAGTTTCTTTTTTGTATTTTTTTTTGTGTTTTTTTTTTTTTTTTTTTGTATATGGTTATGTTTTTTTAAGTTGTTTTCCAAGCAGTACTGTAGTAGTATGCTTTCAATGTTAATATTAATATTTTTTTAAAAAACTAATATTACTACTTCTTTCACATATCACATTATAAGAACTTGTAAGATGTAAAAGCCTTGTTGTTTACTCTTCTTATGTAGTTGATTATTTATTGCAGAAGAAGGTTGTTGCTCCTTGGAGAATTGAACAAAAATGGTGGTCAACTTTCTGCAAACTTTCTTAATATGTAGACATAGCTGGTTTCCCATATCTTTAGAGAAGGTAATCAAATAGTGGATCGATCGTCTTTCAACTGAAGCAATTCAATTTGGCGTTGCAAATTGTTGGCATACTTCCGCAGATATTAACTGGATTTCATCTCTAGAGATATGGCTTTCTAATTGCCAAGTAATAGGTTTCAATGACCAGAGGGAATCTAATGTAATGAATTCCATCAGGATCATGCACTCTTTCTACGTGATGTTTGTTTGCCCATTTTCATCTTTTTAGCTCTTCTAGTCGTATCGGATCCTTTTGTAATTTCTGTTTGTTATCTTTTTAAATAATAGTGTGTGGTGGTACTTGGATTGGGATTGTGAATTGGGTGCCAACTTAGTTGGATCGTGGTTCCTTTTCTATGATGCCAGTCACTACTCATTTCATAAAAGCCTTGCTTGATTTACTTTTAAATTTATAGGCGAACCTCTATAAATTTTACGTCATTAATTCTATCGAGATTATGCACTCTTTTTTCTGGCACAAGATCCTTTTCGGGTTTTGGCTTATTCATGTTTTTAGCTCTTTGAGTTGTAGCCAATATCATTTTGTAAGTCAATAAATGTATAAATATATAGAAGCCTTGTTGTAATCACATAAAATGCCACAAAAGTAATGTCATAGACGCAGTAGCACCAATAGAAGGTGCTTAATTGTGTAGAGCCAACTTAAAATTCTCAAGAATTCATCTTAATCTCCTGTTACATGATTCATCATGAACTACCAAGATTATACATATTAATCACAACAATGTTTCATCTTCGTAGGTTTCGGTGTTCTCTAACCAAAACATGGGAGACTTAAAGAGTGTAGTGCTGGTTAATGGCGTCAATATCTAAACCCCTCAGCTTGGCAAATGATTCGACTTTACCTTTGAGAGTGTGAAGCTCCCGCAATCTGCATACTCAAAAAGAATAAGTTAGAGAAGTCGTCTAAACCCGTAGCATTTACATGATACCACATTAGAAAACGTACAAGAACAATTGAAGTAGAAAGCTTTTGCAGTTCTATCTTCCACCAACAATATATTTGGTGCCATAATAACAATCATTCCCTCATACATATGAATATATAGGACATGGCGTTCTTCACATCAAGTATAAATATTGTCATTTTGAGTAGAAATTTTGAAGACTAATTTACCTGGCAATCTCTGCACGCCTTCTAGCTTCTTCTGCCATGAGACTAATGTCCCTGAAAGTGTGGACCCTCTCAGAAATCGGCTTTGCCTCAGCGGTCTGGAGACCGTGCAGTGTTCGCTGCTCAGTTGCCCATTTCGCCTCGCGAGCTTCCTTCCCAAAGTCCTTTTTGTTCGTAAATGCAGTCTGTAACGATCGATGAAGAAGCAGTCATATATTAGCTCTATCCTTTTACCTTGAACTATATCTGAAGTACTTTGTTTTCTTGGTGAGAATTTTCTTAGAGTGGCTTTTGGGGGAAAGCCTCTGAGCAATGCATATGCACAAAACCGTATGTCTATTGATAATTTAAAGCTATTCTTATAGGAAAGAGAGGAAGCTTAGTCTTACCCTTTGATCCATCACTAAGTTCCACGCCCTACCACTGAGAGCATATCGGACTGCAAATTTGATTGGATCAAGCAACAAGTATGTCAGAGAGTTGTACAGCCAAATCACGCCTGTCCATCCCCAACCAATACTTCTAATGCCGGCGAAACTCCAACTTGCAGTGGCAGATAATATTGTTGCAATCTGCAATATTCAAACATTAAGAGAAGAAAACAATTACAAAGCTTCCTTAAACAATTAAGCTGTACTAAACAAAGTCATTTGAAAGTGTAAGCATACCAGTTGAGCAATGAGGAAGGCAGAGACAAGCAAAAGGCCAGGTCTTTCAAAGTATGACCAGCCCCGGGATCGTGTCACGAAAATTAAGGCTTGGCTGATGGTGCTGACTTGGAGATAGATAGCAGATGACATCCTCTGGTTATATGGTTTGGCTTCGGTTGGATTTGATGTGTTATAGAGGTATTTTCCAATGTTGTCCTCCACACCAAATTTATTCTACAAGAGTAAACAAAGGCATTTTTCACAAAACCCAGATGAAAGTATCTCGAATCAAGTTATATGTATGCATGGAAAATAGAGAATTTACCGGAAAGAATTTGGTTTCATAGGCTGTCCAGAAGAATATGACAGTCATAAGAGCAAGATAAGCACCAAGGATAATGCCGGTTGCGAAAATCTCTTTTAGCTTCCAACTGTCAGGGACTGGAGATGGCTTTACCCTGTCTTTTGATATGGTCATTATAGTACCTGTGGCCAACCAAACAAGTTAGGAACACAAGGTAACCCAAATTCACTTAATTTTTTTTCTAAAAAAAAAAAAGAAAAAAGTCAAGTTCCATATTTGAGTGAGCCATAAACTAGTGAAACTAACCATCATTGAGAATGGCAATAACAAGAACCATAAAAGGAGGGAAGTCGAATCTCCAGCAGACTGACAACAACATGAAACCTAGCTGTATGTAATAAAAACATCAAGTTGGCAATTGTATAAGTTTAAGATTAGGAGAGATTTTGCAATATTATAATGTGCTACAGTTTAGTATAGTATGGAATATGGGAACTTACCACAATACGTATTGTGATTGACACTGCATATATCTGGATGGGAAAGGGAAAAAGATTAAAAATATAGCCAAGTTATAAAGACATTAGTTATTTCTTGAATATCATGTGATAAGTATTGGATTACCGTGTAGTTTTTCATTCTTTGAAAAATGGCACGGCTTGTTAAGACAGCACTAATGATGACACTCAATCCGGGTTCTGTCAGGACTATATCGGAAGCACTCCGAGCGGCGTCTGTAGAATCAGCCACAGCAATTCCTATGTCGGCTTTCTTCAATGCAGGCGCATCATTCACTCCATCTCCAGTCATTCCACATATGTGTTTCCTCTCTTGCAATCTCCTCACAATCTCATATTTGTGTTCTGAATCAGCAAAGAAAGTTGTTATCCAAAGCTGATAGATACTAGCATTGAATGATTTCTAGATGTTGATGAAACTGACCAGGAAAAACGCCGGCAAAACCATCAGCTTTCTCAATGAGCTCATCGATTGGAAGAGTAGAAAATCCTCCATCCTTGTCACCTAGGAGAGCAGAAGAGGGGTACATGTTTGTCCCCATTCCGAGTCGCCTTCCTGTTTCCTTACCAATTGCAAGTTGGTCACCTGCAAGGTTACAACATTGATAAAGATTAATTATTACTAGAAAGCAAAATATTTTACGCAAAGATAAAAGAATAAAAACTTTGTTGGATATATGTTTCTAAGATGAAAGAATATCTCACACACCTGTGATCATCTTAACACTCACACCAAGATCAAGAGCTCTTCTGATTGTTTCAGCGCTGTCATGGCGAGGAGGGTCAAAGAGCGGCAAAAGTCCGACGAATTCCCAGGGACCACCAAGACTGTCTTTGGTTCCAGCAGGAACTTCCTAGAGGAGAAATTGAAGTTTCTTTCATCTCAAATTCTTACCAAAAAACATGGAAAAAATCAGACGATAAAAGAGTTGGTAGAGATAGTAAACCTGGCGCGCAACTCCAAGCGACCGTAGTCCACGTTCTGCAAACTTGTCAATGACTGCATGTACCCTCTTTTCAATTTCTGATTTGTTATGTGCCAGATTGAGAATCTACAATTGCATAAGTTCAAAAGTCTCAGTAATTGTCAAAAGTTCTAATATTGCTATTAGGACTCATTTTATTCTTAGACTCTGATTTTTGTATTCTACCTGCTCTGGTGCACCTTTGCTGACTCTGTGCATTCTACCATCAGCATCAATAAATGTAAGTGCAGTCCTTTTATCCGTTGGATTGAATGGAAGGAAGTGAACCTCTTTGATTCCGGCCCGGGCCTTACAAAGTCGAATGAATTAATACGTAAATATTAAAAAAAATCCCAAGGCAAGCATATCAATCATGAAGCTAGGAATGTTAACCTGCAAAATAATAATATCAATGACATAAGAATTTAGTAAAATTTATCTAAAAGTCGTCAATCAAGTACCTCCTTAGGGTCTGCCAACATTGAAACAATTGCGGTATCAATAGCGTCTTGATTTTCCAGCCTTGATGCTCTTGCAGCCATGAGTATAACCATATCCTTGTCAACATCTTTGGGAAATACCTGTCATTGCAAAGAAGTTGTCAGAATTTTGAGAAACAAAACATGCTAGTTCTTAAAAATAAGAGAGGTTTTTAAAACAAAAAGTTCCTTTAAGATATTTGCTTTTACTGAGGGACCAAATGGCGATTTAGTGAAACTGAGAGGGACTAAGAATACAAACCTCAATCATACTTTTGTCAACTGTAAGCTTGTTAAGTGTCAATGTGCCTGTTTTGTCACTGCATAACACATCCATTCCGGCCATTTCTTCAATGGCAGTCATTCTTTTTGTTATGGCACCCTGCACAAGCAATAATATCCATTATCCAAATAATCTTCAAATGAACATACAAATATTCGATCCTTTTATAGTCTGAAGCAGTAGCAATATCAAAACTAATGCTTTTACTAAGTAATACTGAATTTTCAATGCAGAGTTCTGAATGAAACTTTGGGCACAACGAACCTGCTGAGACAAACGGTGGGAACCAATGGCCATTGTAACCGAAAGCACAGTTGGCATAGCAATGGGTATCCCACCAATTAGTAGCACGAGTAGACTATCGAGACCATCGTGATATTCCCTACCCTGAAGACCATATATCACTATCATTTCGATGACCATCCCAATAGCAATTGAGCAAATGCAGAAGTTTCCAATTGCTGTCAGAACCTGAAACCATAAATTAAATTAAAAAAAATCATTAGCTTTTGAACACCATTTTTGACAAAGCAAATATAGAACATCAGAAAAAAGTCATGCATAGAGTGAAATCACTCTTATCTGCTTCGTACTATAGGTGTATAAAAAATGAACCTTTTGGAAATGACCAACATGTGTTGTGTTTTCCACAAGGTGAGCTGCCTTTCCAAAGAACGTGTGAACCCCGGTCGCAATTACCACTGCTTCAATTTCACCTTGCTTGCAGGTTGAACCTGAGTACACCCCATCACCTGGATTTTTGGTTACTGGTAGTGATTCTCCAGTAAGAGCAGACTGCAAGTAAGTAGCAACAAAGAAAAAGTCAAATTAAAGATCTGATATACATTTCAACTCTGAATTAAAAAAATAAAAAAAATAAAAAAATAAAAAAAAAGAACCTGTTTCTTTTGTTTAGTATCCAAATTCATGAACAGAGATTTTAAAAGAAAACTTGTACAAATCTATTTAAAACTATGAGCTAATACAAGCTTATCATCTTTGCATTTGAAATTACCTGATCAATCTTCAAAGGATCTCCTTCAAGAAGACGCGCATCCGCAGGAATGATGTCACCGAGTTTAATACTAATTATGTCTCCAGGAACCAACACTGAAGCATCCTCCTCGCTCCACCTTCCATCGCGCAGAACCTAGTTATCACAAATAGGAACAAATAAAAAGAAAATCCAAACCAATAGGAACAATGAGAAACTAAAATAAATAATAAAAAACTAACAAATGGAGATTCTGAAGCTATAAAGAAGATGGCCCACCTTGGCTTTTGGGGCTAACCGAGCCATTAGAGCAGCGGCTGCATTGCCAGCATTGTTTTCCTCTATGAAACTGATGGTTGAGTTTATAATAAGTAAGGCTGTGATCCCAGCAAAATCTGGATAGTCTACTTTATTACCCTGCACAAAGGTCACGTCAACATGGAGCTTCCTCAATTCTGAAACAAATGTCCTAAGTAAAGTCAAACAAAGTCGAAGGCCTTGACGGTTCTTTCAAATCCAACAAATGACAAACAAAATTAAGATTGTAGTCCCTAATATGTAGATGTATAACATTATAGCTTAGGGTGGTAACAAACCAAAATGTTGCATACCAATCTATATTTTCTCGTTTTTCCCTTAATCCGCTTTTGGCTGTCAGATTAACTTTTATTTCATTCAAGCGGCTAGATATGAGTCCCTCTACAAACTTAATATCATGTGTGTGTGTGTATGTAAATATAGACATATACATCCATATATACACATATATATTACAAACATACCCCTATTGGAGTAAGAGCAATTGCCATAAAAGCTGCAGCTTCCATGACCCAGGACAGAGGATTCCACATAAAACCCAAGAATTTCAGTATTTTGCTTTCCTACATAATTAATAGCAGATAAAAGATATCAAGCAATCACTCAATGAAGTAGATGACAATTATGATTAGCATATTCAGGAGACAACCTAAAAAAAAATGTTGAAATTCTTTTATCTAACCTTCTTTTCTTCAAGTTTATTATATCCAAACATGTCCAACCTCTTCTGAACATCATCAGAATTCAAACCGTCTTTTGTACATTTAAGATGCTCCAAGACCTCTTCTATAGGGATATTCTCCTGCATAAACCAACTCCAAGTTTTATTAAAATTGTTCATTTTCCCACTGAGATATATATGCTTTTATTCCAGCCATTTTGTTCCAACAAACAAATATTTGCAAATCGCAAGTTGACAAATCTCCAAGGATCAGAGTGACCAAACATTGTATGTTCAAAACTAATTGGAGGAACATTCAAATATTATGTCTTGATAACAAAAAGCCTTATAATCTGGCAAAACAGGCCATGACATGAATCATTAAAACATACCAGATCAACAGCCTCTTTGGCAATAGCATCGAGCCCGACCGACCCGACAACCATTTTCGATTTCTCGTTTACCCCCACCAACTGTCAAATTAGTACACAACTTCAGTATCAAACACCAAAATCAAATCAATTTCTTTTTTGGCAGTAACATGTATCATTCGATTTCTAATAACAAAGAAGATAAAAAAAAAAAAAAAAAGGAAACTATATATACTACTTTTGTATCATGATAAGCAAAATTCCTACCTGTTCAAAAAACTTTGTATTACTCTCTATTTTCTAGAGTGTAGCAAAGGATGGTACACAAAGTTTGGACATAAATAGAGGTTTAAAGGAATCATGTCAACATCAGTTTGAATTGGCCAATGTAATAATAAGTGCAATTGCCAATTATAAAATATTGAGAAAATAATTAAGAGATCCCAATGCAAAGAGAAAGTACGGAATGAGCTGGCAAAAGAACATTGGGAATTAGACAATAAACATCGGAGATATATATATATATATATATATATATATATATAATGTTGTTATATATGTGTACGCCTGCATCGTTGATCAGCTGTTGCTGGAGTAACCAATGCTTGCAACTTGTGTAATATTTTTTTTTCTCTTTATTATTTATTTGTTTGGACCTAACTTCTCCTAGGTCCGTACGCCGTAAAGTTATATTGATAAGTAGGTATTGGATAAATATAAACATATACTGATGTACACTTTCATACAAATAAATAAATAAAAAAGTTTGGTTAAATATGGAATACCGGTGATTTGAGGAAGTGGACCCTTTTGAAGTCGTTTTTTTCGGGTTTTAAAAAAGGATTGTTCTTAATAAATTAATTGATTTACTGTATAGTAAATAACGAATTTACAGCTATTTGTTTAAATTAAGAAAAAGCCAGCTATTTATCTTTTAGTAGTGCTAGGGATCCAGATTTTTGTCCCCTTTTTCTGTACCAATTCATGCTATTTTTTCTACTCATACATGTAATCATTTAATATTAATCTTTTCTACTCATAAATATCGATACCTCAAAATTTCTGAAATTTTGACCAAAATTTCAGAAATTTCGGTGCAATTTTCATCCTTGCTCCAGAGTTAAAATTGAATGACAAAAAATTCATGGCAAAAAAATAGACTATTGTGATGGGAACTCTATGGTAACATGGGGTTCGGAAGCGATGGAGACCGCCGCTGGAGTTGTGATCTTCTTGGTTTAGCAATTCGAGGAAGATGAACGGATGGATCACTGTTAATTCTAATTGAATTGCTATGTTTCACCGGTTTAAAAACACCTTACCACAATGTGTTTAGTCATCTGGAATTTGTTATTTTCAATTTAAAATTTAGTAAACTTGTTATTGGTATTTATTTCTTACGTTATTACAAACGAATTGGACAGCAAGAAATCAACATTTGAAAAGCCTTTTTTTCCCCCTTCTATTTTGAATAAATACTGACCGGCTGGTTCTCCAAACCATAAAACAAAATCCCATCCCGTGAAAGGAATGTTTTTCTTTCCAACAAAGTAAAAAGTCCATAGAAATGAATCAATTGTCCTAATACAAATGGAAGTAATAACTGAACTAAATTCGTAGTGTACATAAAATGTCCCTCTCTTACCCTACGTAATTTCTTGATGTTCTTTTTTAAGTTATAAACGTCATTTGAGTGGTTACTCGTACTCCAATATTTACTTGGAAAATAGTAGAAAATAGGCCAATATGAAAAACTTAAGAAAGTATATAGGCTAATTTTTAGTTATAGAAATTAATAAGCCATAACTTGTCAAGTTATGGTTCATAACCAGATAAGTTATGGACAAACTTATCAAGTTATGGTTCATAGCCAGACAAGTTATAGACAATTTATGGACAATAACTTGTCAAGTTATGGTTCATAACTAGACAAGTTATAGACGAAAACAGTAATTTGGCCTATTTATTAACTTATATAAACTATTGACCTATTAATTTTAATTCATCTCAAGTCTTGGCCTATTTTCCTCTTTCTCCCTATTTACTTATCGGTGGGTATTATTTTTTTAACAGTATGATATAAATAAGACGGTTGTGTTTAATTGGGTAATTAACTAAAAAAAATTTATGACAACTAGATGAAATCCTTATAACGTCACATTATCATATTTTAAAAATTCATTCGTATATTATATATTCATATATATATATATATTAATATAAATTATATGTATGTATTGACGCTCAGAAAATCTGTCTCTTCAGATACACAAAAAAGAAAAAGATTTGTTGTAATTGAGTATTAAATTCAAAGTTTTGGATTCTCCCATGTGATATTAACTAAACTAGATACCGATTCTTCCTAGGCTCAAGAGTGCAATTATTCTCTTTTGGGCATTTCATTTTTGTTTGATTCTTCATTATGACCTTTCTTACTATATGCGGCAGCACCACATTATGCTATTGAAAGGATCATGGCTGGCAGATTCTTGTTTTGTACTTTGTTTGTACTTCTCATAAAAAATAAAAATGTTTTTATTTTTGTTTGCTTGGCTTTATTAAAAAAACCATATTCCACACGTTGACAATCTAATCCTATCATACTTTGTCATTTTTCAATTTTATGTTCTAATAGTAGCCGGAGAAAGCCTGGCCCTATGTTTTTATTTTAGTTAGGAAGTGGTCAAATAAGGTTGACACCAATCAAGACAAATTCAAATGAACCAACAATTACATTTTTTGGTTTTGTGCCAATTGGTGGCTTAGATGATTGGTTGCACCCTTTCGAGACTTGGTACAAATTCATTTTAGATAGGAATCTAGTTGAGAATCTGGGGCCATATACAAAAATATGATGTTCTCTTGAATAGAAATAATTCAAAATATAATCATGGTATTTCACAATTCTACATCGTCAAATTTTCATCAAAATTTCGTTAAATTAGCAGTACTTTCTGTTTTGTTTTGATTGTAGCAATAGAATTACTTGGCAATATATGAGTACTTCAAATTACTTGTTTATATATGAGTACTGAATTTCGTGGCAATATAAATTACTTGTTTTCAAATATATCACTATGAGTATATATTTCTTTAGCTGAATAAAGAAACGACATAACATAAATGAGTATCTTGTTTTGTGTTATAAAGTACTTACACCACTGATTCGTTGCATTACAATTTGGTAACTCATCAATATAAGGCTTACGTAGCCGCCAAGTGTGGTAGCCTTGCTGTTAAAAAAAAAAAAATGCGGTTGGGTTTGTGTTCGAAGGTTCGAGTACTAGATGGCTCTTTTGGCCGGGGATTTAAATGTTTAGTCTTATTTTCCGCCGTCGATCTGCTTTTATCAGAGTCAGATTTTCTCTTTTCAATATTCTAGTTGGCTTTTTATGATTTCTTTTTTCTTTTTATATAAAGCTAACTTCTTCAGAGTGCATATCTAAGTGCTTCTCTACTGTTTCTTCAACATTAGTCTGAAAACCTTTTTAATTTCTATTGGCCACGAAAATGAGGTCAAACTAGTACTTCTCAACTTTGTTGATGTTATTGGAAAGACTGTTGTTTATTATAATTTCTTGAAGACTACTATTTAATGAGCATCTTGTTCAACATTTGACCGACAAAACCGAACAAGTTTGAGCTTTGAAAGATACTCTTAAGCAAACTGTTTTTGAACTTTCTCCGCCCACATTTCATGAAGAGATCTAACACTAAACTTATTTACTAGTCAATTATATCAAACCTGTTTAGTTTAATCTGCATTAATTGCCATTGTGCTTGTATATCTACCGTCTAATTGTGACGTATAATAGTAGGGGCAGAGAACACGAGCACAATTAGAGAAACGACAGAGACAGAAATAAACGATTCCATAAAAAAACGACAACAAACTGAAAAAACGACATACATTATAAAACGGCAATCCTAAAAAGATACCGGTACTCTTTTGAAAACTATGATTTTGGTACCCCCTGAACTTATTTTTCGAACTACGAAATGTCCATTTTCCCCTTTAATTAATTATCCTCAAATTAGTTACATAAAATCATTAAAGGAAAAAAAAAAAGGAATAGATTTCCGAAAAGACTCCAGAAAATTGGGAAGTTGAACACACACGATGTGGTTGTTTTTTCTAATTTTCTGTAACACCCTCCTACTTAATAAAGTATTTAACTCAATCACCTTCTATTAGGCTAGAGGGTGTTAATTTTCTAATAGTTACATATAGCTTCTAAAACGTCTTTAGACAGCATATGAACAAGTCACAGGACGATTGCAGCTTTGCCAACCTTTGGAACAACATTCAGCATTTAAATCCTGCATCACAAGAACTAAATGATGTTAAAACTCAATAAGTAGAAATTAATACCTTTATAGAAAAAATTAATATAGTTCACTTCAGTTTTTAATCATAAATCATTTGACATAGAAAACCTTGAAATCACATTGTACTACACTCGATAACCAAATAGGCCTTGAATTTCTTGAAACCTTTCTTAGTTTGGCCAAGCTAACCTTTTCAATGCCTCACTAGGGTGCTTTTCAAAGTACAACCCTTTTCCGTCTAGTCGCCGCTATGAGACCCTTTTCTAAGTGTCGTCTCATATAGAAGCCCTTTTCAATTTCATTGTATCATCTCAAAGAGGTTCCTTTCAACCTTTTCAGTTTGGGTTTGGCCGTTTCACCTGTGTCCCTTCCTATTCAAGTATCAAGCCACGCAGCACAGAAATTTCAATAAAAAAATCTTAACAAGAAAATCATTTCCATGCATGTTACAAATAAATCATATCATATGCAACATATTTTAACAGTAGTATTTCTCTAGCAGATATGCTATAAGAAAACATTTCTTAACAATACTATTGTTCTTGTGATGGTTTTCAAAAGAATTTCTACTTACCTCCAATTTCTAAAATGTTTGAGCGAACAGCGATTATCCTCTTGGGATACCAAAGTGATATTCTTAAAATCAATAAGTTTACTCTTTAATATACACGACAAGCATATTGAAATTACACTAATTATCTCACTTATGGAAATCCTCACAACACTTTTACATTAATTAACAAGAAGTTGCATTGTGAAATAAAATGGGGACTGTAGACATAATGAAATCACATTTATTGTCTCACTGGTGGAAATGCATTACAAGAAAAACACGTACAGTTTAGTCGTAGTAGATACATGGCATACATAAAGGAAACACAAACTCAACAGAACAAAACAGAGGAATTGAAGGAAAGTGCAAAGAGCAACAGCAGACAAACCACTTTGATAAACTCAGTTTCTTAGTGGCCTAATCTCTATTCTAGGTGGAGTTCTTTGGAAAGCCCTAAGAAACCATCCCCACCTCTTCGTGATCACCATATCCCCAAGAGCAACTCCAACAACAAACCCGCTAATAGCTCCGGCCAAAACAAATTTCCAATCCAATTCAATTGGAGACCCTTTGTCATCAGCTGAAGGTGCTGGTTGCAAGGCCTCAGAATCTCCACATTTCTTGGACAATGGACATCCGCATAATCCCGGATTACCCTCGAACGAACTTTGATCGAATGTGCGCAATTGGTCCCCTTGTGGTATTGGCCCAGTGAGATTATTGTGAGAAACATTAAAGCTCTGAAGGAAGTTGAGCTGCGTTAGCTGCTGAGGAATCTCACCGGAGAGCATGTTTCTAGAAAGGTCCAATGATTCGAGTTTTGACAAGCCCTTAATAGACAATGGAATGCGACTGGTGAGCATGTTGTTTGAAAGGTTGAGCGAATGAAGAGCCATGAGGTTTCCAACAAATTCGGGAATCTCTCCACTGAATTTGTTGCTTGAGAGATTAATCACTGCAAGTTCCTCTCGGATCTTCCCATAATATGTTTCCACACTTTTGATCACAAGTGTCGTCGCATAATGGTAATAGATCAAATACTTCTCCCTAGGACCAACTTGGATGGAGACCCCTGCATTCATATACGTCGAATTGCTCATCTCAAAAGTTTTTCTGCCATTCCAAATGAATATGTATTCAAAAGGCAAAGCACCTCTGAAACTGTTGTAAGAGATGTCAATGATATGCAAATTCGGAAACTCTGAAGTGTTTTTAGCTCTTTGTATTGCTCCATAAAATCCATTCTTCTGAAGAAAGAGAACTTTTAGACGTGGAAGAGTCCCCAACCAAGTGGGGAAGACATCAATCAGCTGATTATTTGAGAAATCAAGATACTCGAGCATCGTACAAATCGCCAGAGATCGTGGAAGTTTCCCCTGAAATTGATTGTGACTAAAATCAATCATCAGCAAATTGCTTGCCCTCTCGATTGCCAGAGGAATGATGCCATGAAAAGAGTTGTTTCTCAGATTCAGAGCTAATAGAGAGCTACTTAAGCTTCCTAAACAATGGGGAAGAGTGCCACTGAAATTGTTATGAGACAAATCAAGTACCCTGATTGAAATCAAATTGCAGATCAAAGGGGAAATTTCTCCACTTAGCTTGTTTTTTGAGACGTCCACATGTTCCATGGATGATGATCGAGGAATCAGGAGCTGTCCATGTAGCATGTTAGAATTAATGTCCACTACTTGCAACTGAGCCCAGGGTAGCACGGTTGGCGGATTTTGAAAGCCTGTTAAGAAGTTGTTAGAAAGATTGAACCAAATCAGAGTTTGTACACTGGAATTCCATATCCATTTGGGTATTTGGCCACGTATGCTATTTTCGGAAAGATCCAAGAAACGTAGCTCATTTTGATGCCGAAGAAATTCTGGAAACTTGTCACTTATGTTGCACGAAGACAATCCTAATAACTTGAACTGTGGAAGTGTGGTTCCATTAATACTGTTTCTTTCACCAAAGAGAAGTGACAATTTGTTATCGGCTAGACCGAGTTGGGCAAGACGGCTCATCTTAGAAAACATATCAAATTGCAACGTACCACCTAAATAGTTGCCATCTAGATATAGAGTTTCAAGATTATTGAGCTTGAATAAAGATTGGGGAATGGAACCATGCAATTTGTTTCCAAGAAGATAAATAACTTTTAGCTCTGTAAGGTTTCCCAGCCAAGATAGCATTGAACCCGAAATTTGGTTGCCTTGTAAACGTAAATCAATTAGGTGGGTGAGGTTTTGGAGTGAAGATGGGATGTAACCACTCAAATGATTATATGCGAGTCTTAGACGAACAAGTTGGGTAAGTTTACTGAGTGAAGATGGAATTGGTCCATATAATCCAGCATTGCCTAGACCAAGATCTGTCAAAGAAGAAAAATTGGCTAGAAAATCGGGTATGTTCGATAGCAAATCCACATAATCGAGCCGCAGAATTTCTAAATGAGTTGAGTTTTGAATCAGGCTTCTCAGAGTTGGACTGTTAAGTTTCAAAAGATTTTCAGCAAGTTCATCATACCTCCAGGACAGATCAAGAGTAGTCAACTTGGACAACTGTGAAATTTCATGTGGAATTTGACCAAAGAAAAAGGAAGAAGAGAGGTTAAGATACGTCAGCTCTGAAAGTTGACCAATAGAAGTGGGGATTGAAGAACGATTGAAATGATTAGCAGCGAGGTTCAGCTTTCGGAGATGAACGAGGTGGAAGAGGGTGCTGTTGGAATAGATAGAACCGCTGATGCAGCCACCACTAAGATCAAGGCCGATCACATGAGCCGTCTCCTTGTCACACTCGACGCCGTCCCATGTGCAGCAATTGCTACTCCCTCCTTCTGAATCCCAATATGAAGCCTTTGGATAATCGCCGTCGTATCGACAAGTAGATTTGTCAATAATAAAGCTGTGCTTGAATTGCAACAGGGCAGACTTCTCATCCTCATGGCAAGACAACTGCAAATTAGAAGTATTAAAAGAGTTAGCATGAAACGGAAAAAAGTTTAAGAGTAGGCTCACAAATGAAGACCAACGCATGAGCAACAAAATTCCCATATTGATTGAGTGTTTTTAAATTTTTTTTTTTTCCTTTAATCAGCTTGTGTGTTAAAGTTCTTCTACTGCAGAGATTCTTATATATAGACTTGATTCTTCATGATGACAGTGTATTGATGTTACAGCATATCATGTTTTTGAGACTACTAGACTGAGTATCATGTTTTTGTTTGATTCTTTCCACAAAAGTTAGGGGGTGTTTGTTTTATAACTTGAGTTGTGTGTGTGAGAGAAAAATATTGCAGTAAAAAATCTAATTTAAATTCTTATAAGAGAAAAGACTATAACAATAGAGTTTGAGTTGTGACTTGAATTGTGAAATAAAGAAGGCCAAGTGGTTAAAAATCTGCCTCACAGACGTGATGTCAACATTTAGGAATTTTTAGGAAGGCATTGGTCCATCCAATAAATGACATGAAAGTAGTTGGGTAGGATTAATGCACCATTAGGGGTCTTTTGTGTGACTACTTTTGTGACAAAAAAAAAAAAATTGTTTAATATAACCAACTTATTAGAGTTGCTTAGTACTACTAATACTACTAACGTGACAAGAAAAATCACATCCTTTTTTTTTTAGATTTACTTTCTTCTTAAAAGGGAAAAAAGAAACAGAAATGTTTAAATTGGTGTTGTAAATTTCCTTTACATGATTGCCGAATGCCTAAATGTAAGAGTGTCACTTAAAATCTAAGAGAAGTATTTAGAAGCTGATCTAGGCTAACTAAGGATGGCAATATTCTCTACGGGGACGGGCCACACCCCAAATGAGACAATGATAGGAAACAAATTTAGTTCCCGATTCGTGGAGGGGTAGGGACGGGAGAAGTACTCCCCACCCCCACATCTGCCCCCATATTAATGTGTGGCAGGGATAGAAAAAAATTTAGTTCCCGATTTGTGGAGGGGTGGGGATAGGGAAGTACTCCCCACCCCCACCTCTGCCCCCATATTAATGTGCATCTATGTAAATGTTAGGTCCGTTTTTATCCTGGTGTCACAAGTGGTATTGCAACACTTTACTGTAACACTTTTTGTGACAGAAAATCTAAAATTAAACCAGCAAAACAATAAAGCAGGAAACTAATGCAGAAACGTAAAGGACACCAAAAAAATGATATCGCAGTTCGGTGCGCACACCTACTCTGCGGGGCCACACCCAGACAATGATCAATCCACTAAGTTCAAAAGATTACAAAGGACCGAATGGTCTTACACACTCAACGACTCCCTCCTTGATGTTGCCGCCGTTGCCTAGAATCTCCTTAGAAAGGTTGATCAGCGAGCACCACTCGACTTGACAGTTTCCTCCCGAAACCAAAGAAATCTTCTCCCGAAGAACCAACTCGAAAGCGTTCTAACAATTCGTCGCAACACATCAAGCGACACTTAACATTACAATCTCATTCTAATATGGACAAATGCAACTTTTCTGTTTTCAGCCCTGTGTGTTCATTACACGTTCTGCCCTCATCATCACAAACCCTCATACCACTTTGTTTTTCATTCAACAATCAGCAACACTCTCCCCCGACAATAAGCACAACCAAAAGGTAATATCTCCTCCATTAACACCACAAATCAGGTCACCAACTCTAATGACAGTAAGAAGGCAATCATTCCCAATATTTCCCACAATTCTTTCCTTAGAAGAGACAACCATAATGCTCCAGAAAGTCCACTCTTGATTTGCAGCCAATAAACATGACAACCAAACTTTCTTTAAGAGGACTACCAATTTACAATGCCAACCAAT
>NW_010357868.1:553930-556551 GCF_000414095.1 Morus notabilis
CAAAACTAACATTACTAACAAAAAGAACCTATTACAAGATAAAAGATAAAAAAACCAACGAAGGGGGTTAATTGAATTAAGAGTTCTCCCCCTTTTTGACAAAAGACAGCTAAAGTTTAAAAATAATACTAATAGAAAAACCTTTTAGAAGCTGTTGCTCCCCCAGAGTCCTCTACGAGTCTTACTCCCCCTGAATGTAACACTTTCTTAAACTTGATATTATCACCTGTCAAATGCTTGGAGTGACAATTACCACAATACTCAAAGTTAGAAGTACATGCTTTAAAAGAATTATAAGCCTCATGACACCTTAAATCACATTTCCTTACCCACACACGTCTAGGAAATTTGTTTTGCACATCAACCTTCATTTTAGGTGTCCTTGTGAATGCAGAATTTGGTGGATTCATGAGCATATCTCTCTTCAAAGCATTCAAATACTTATAGCATCTTGGTCTTATATGGCTAGCTAAACCGCAGTAATGACATATGGGAATAAATCTTTTACGTCGAAGGGGTGAAATAATAACGTTCTTATGGAGGGTTGTCCGAGGTTCAGGAGCGGGTGTCTCCTTCTTCACAAATACTGTTTTGGACGTTGAACATTCACCGGTGTAGCCAAGTCCATGACGATCACAACTTGCTTTTCCTATAGAGAGAATATGATCCAATTTGATGGTGCCGGAATTCATCATCTTCAAATTTTTCTGAGTGTTCTCCAGTTCATCCATTGTGTCCTGCAGCTTTTTCTCATTTTCAGTAGCTTGAAATTCATAGTTAACGGCAGGCTTCTTTAGCACATCCTTCTCTTTAACAAGCTCATCAACTCGCTCCCGTAGAGACTTATTCATTTCACACACTTTAACCCATTTGCTGAACATGGTCTTATAGGATTCTTGTATGGCATCAATAGTCAACTCCTCACTATCACTGTCACTTTCAGAATCTGAAAAATCTCCTCCGTTTTCACTGTTCATGGAATCTGTTACAGGCAGTGTTGCAACACTGTCTGCGACACTTTTTGTAACACTGCCTACAGAAACACTTTGATCAATATAAACATTGAAAGCAACATAGTTACTCACATGGTCTTCATCCTCTTGACTGCCTTCAGAGTCTTCATCACTCCATGTTGCATTAAACGACTTCTTCTTCTTCTTGAGGGTGTTGGCACACTCGGATTGAATGTGGCTGTAACCGTCGCATTCCCGGCATTGAATACCCCTGTTTTTTATCTTCATCTCTATGTTATTTGCTGCAGCTTTATTCTTCTGAAAATTACTGGAATTGCCATTTCTTGAATTCTCATTCTTCCTATTGACCTTCTTCATCACCTTGTTGAATTTCTTCGACAACTTTGTTATGGACTGGGCCAAGTCTTCTTCATCATCATAATCAACTTCGGCTTGAAAAGCAATACTTTTCTCCTTCTTTCCTTCATTGTTTTCATCTAAATTCATCTCAAAAGTGCGCAAAGAACCCATTAGCTCATCAAGTTTGATTATTTGGATATCCTTAGCTTCTTCAATAGCTGTCACCTTATAAGCAAACCTCCGTGGAAGAGACCTCAAGACCTTCCTCACAAGCTTCTCCTCTAATATTTTCTCTCCAAGGGCAAATGCCTCGTTAGCAATATCACACAATTTTGAATTGAAATCATAAATTGTTTCATCTTCAAGCATGCCTAAGTTTTCAAACCTAGTAGTGAGAATTTGAAGCTTTGATAGTCTCACGGCCGCCGTGCCCTCATGTGCCGTTTGTAGAATTTTCCAAGCCTCCTTAGCCGACTCACATGTAGAAATGAGTTTGAATTGATTGGCGTCCACTCCGTTGAAAATGGCATTAAGAGCTCTTGAATTGCTATTCGCCAATCGATCTTCTTCAGTAGACCATTTCTCTTCGGGTTTCATAGCTTCTTCTCCAGCATCATTTTTGGTAACGGGGTGCGTCCAACCAATCAACACAGCACGCCACGCTTTCTCATCAAGTGCTTTGATGAACGCCTTCATGCGAGCTTTCCAATAAGAGTAATTGCAGCCATCGAGGAGAGGAGGACGTGAAACCGAACCACCTTCTCTCAAAAAATCCATCCCTGCTATAACAAACCAACTCCCAAAATCTCACTAAACAAAGGGTTAGTGAACCGCTCGGATACCAATTGTTAGGTCCGTTTTTACCCTGATGTCACAGAAAGCGTTACAACACTTTACTGTAACACTGTGTGTTGCAACTTTACTGTAACACTTTTTGTGACAGAAAATCTAAAATTAAACCAGCAAAACAGTAAAGCAGGAAACTAATGCAGAAACGTAAAGGACACCAAAAACATAATATCGCGGTTCGGTGTGCACACCTACTCTGCGGGGCCACGCCCAGACAATGATCAATCCACTAAGTTCAAAAGATTACAAAGGACCGAACGGTCTTACACACTCAACGACTCCCTCTTTGATGTTGTCGACGTTGCCTAGAATCTCCTTAGAAAGGTTGATCAGCGAGCACCACTCGACTTGACAGTTTCCTCCCGAAACCAAAGAAATCTTCTCCCGAAGAACCAACTCGAAAGCGTTCTAACAATTCGTCGCAACACATCAAGCGACACTTAACATTACAATCTCATT
>NW_010357868.1:558375-559043 GCF_000414095.1 Morus notabilis
CGGTTCTCTAAAGCTCCAATCCTCAAGTTTTCTAAACTTTTCCCTCACCAAAACCAAGCCATCCCTTACCTCACACACACTCAAAAGTTCCCATACATCTCACCACAAATCCTAGTTTAAGTTGAAGGAGAAAACGAGGAGTCTAGACAAGCATTTCTCCAAGGGTAAAAACTCTAAAATTCTTTTTTTTTTTTATGTTTTAGTAAAGTTGAAAATGTAGAAATATTCTTCTCAAATTTCCTTATCCTCTTCTAGTTTCAAGCCGTTAACGAATCTTAGAGGAGATCAAAGGCTTTCAAGAGAGAGAACTCTTTAAGGGTAAGATTCTTAAACTCTTCCCCATTATTTTTCTAGCCAACCTTAAGCATGAATTCATGATGTAATTTGTGGTTCATGAGGAGATAAGTGTAATAAGGGTGTGTGAGTTTTATGTTGGTTTTGTGAGTTTTGAGGTTAGTTTGATGTGGTATATTTATGCTTGATCTAAGTTGCTTATTTTTGGATTAGAGGAAAAAAATTTCGGTGACTTTGACCGCGAAAATGAGGATCCTAGAGTGAGATTTTTCAATGTTTTAAAGCTTGAACTTATAGCCCTGGATGTTTTGAACATTTTCGGTTACTATGACAAAACTTAATTTTAACTCTAAAACCAAGTTTGAAGTCATTTT
>NW_010357868.1:559546-560102 GCF_000414095.1 Morus notabilis
TTATTCATAAAAGAATTTTTTAAGGAAAAATGATTTCTTTAAAGAACATAGAGGTTTACCGAGCAAATTATCCCGACGGGCACCTACGAGCCCAATACGATAGGTCCGTAGAATTTTGAATATTTAATGTGGGTCTAACGCCCACATTAGTTTAAGAGACTCCGTTGGAGTATAAATTTCAGCGGCGTAAAAGTTAGAATGCCATGTATAAGTCCTAGGCCGAATTGGGCCTTAATATCATACCAAGGGAAATCTAGGAAAATAAGATTTTGAAGATTTAATAAATTAATCTTTATTATCCTTTAGTAAAGGAAAGGAATATATGCCTTATGGAAATGGTTAGATTTTCCTTCATAAGTTGCTAAAATAAAATAGCAAATAACAGTTAATCTCACACTCTTAATGGGTGTTCATTTTCAGAAGAAAGCAAGAGACTAGGCTGATAGGCGAAAAAGGGATTCCAGCTTTGAAAATCAAGTAAGTACGAATCTCGCCTACAGTATAAATAGATTTTAAAGTAAACAGTACACATGAACTATATATGTTTGAGTACATT
>NW_010357868.1:560426-603612 GCF_000414095.1 Morus notabilis
GACTCAAGGGAGGCATTCAAGTTATAATCACGGTGTCATGGGGGACCTTGCAAACCCTCACGTCCCGATGATTGCGCGCAAGTGGTACGAGCACTCGGGCCCATCAGTAAGAAAGATAAGATAAGATAATAAGATTCTGATAAGACATCATAATTAAGCATAATTGGCTCATGCATATTTATTCATGTGAACTTACAGTTATTTTGCGAGAGATAGTTCCTACTTGCTGAGCGAAAGCTTATTATAGAATGTTTATACTGTAGGTAAGCAACCGGCATATAATGCTTGATGGACTGCTGGCGAGTAGACGAACGATGTGGGGCTTGGGATATGGATACCACTCGCCAATATTTCTGCAATCAGCTTTATGTTACAAATAGTTTTGTTAATTATGATTATGAAACAGATATGTTAAGGTTTGAATATTTTAATTAAGAAAGCAATTTCGTATTTTATGTTTATTATAAGACCTTTAAAAAAAAAATGTTCCGTATATTTTAAGAAATTTCAGTAAGTACAAGTTAAAAAGTTAGTTACAGTGACGGCCTCAAAAGAGGGTCGCTACACCCTCATACCACTTTGTTTTTCATTCAACAATCAGCAACACTCTCCCCCGACAATAAGCACAACCAAAAGGTAATATCTCCTCCATTAACACCACAAATCAGGTCACCAACTCTAATGACAGTAAGAAGGCAATCATTCCTAATATTTTCCCCAATTCTTTCCTTAGAAGAGCCAGCCATAATGCTCCAGAAAGTCCACTCTTGATTTGCAGCCAATAAACATGACAACCAAACTTTCTTTAAGAGGACTACCAATTTACAATGCCAACCAATCTTACAACCAATTTGCCAAAAATAAGCCAACACAAAAAATGCACTAACAGTAATGAAGATTTAAAGTATTAGGAATAGACAATGTAGGATAATTGAGTTTACATTTTGATATTTTTAAACTTTTTTGCTTATACGTTAGTTATTATTTTTAGATTCAGTTTGCAATGTGTTAAGAATTTAGTTTCTATTATGGAACTTTGATTTTGGTCTAAATTGATATTGACTTCTTACTCTATTTTTATTTTAAATTGCTATAAGTTTGAAATGCATATTCTATATGGTGAGGAATGAGACGAATATGAGAAAGACTCACCTATTGAAGAATTCCTGATTCTGACTCTGCCTCTCGGGGATGGGGACAAAATGAAGATGGAAAATAATCTTCCACCCCACCCCACCCCATTGTCATTCTTAAATCTTCCACAAATTGGTACAATATAAGATATCTAAAGACAATTTGTCTATTTCAATAAAATTAAAAGAATGATACTTTTTGTTTGGTTTAAAAAACACAGAAAATACTTTTTAATTTTATAAAACTGAAGAATAAAATTATATTTAAGTAAAACTAAAGGGTATTTTTTCTTTTTGCTCGTAATTATCCTGGTTTTGTTTGATTTTAAACGAGTGCATAAAAGTCAGCCTCTCAACATCTCGACTTTGAAAAGTAATGACATAATTGGAAAAGTAATGACATAATTGGAAAAGTAATGCCCCGATCATTAACATGTTTTCTCCCACCAATTACCCTAGGACACGATGAGGGTTAAATAAATCTATAATCTATTTTCAACTTGTGCTGTTGTGAACTAAAAGTAGAAGTAATTGGTATATCACGGGGACCATATGTAAAACAACTTTTCATAGAGTACCGAATAATCAAAGTTATGTTTGGTATGAAGGTTCTAGAATCAGAATTATGATTTTGATTTAAATCTTTGTTTATTTAGAAAAAAAAAATAGTTCTTGAAAACAAGTGTTTAGTTTGGATAGTTCTTGTTTAAGATTTAAATCTTGATGTGATGTTTTAAGCCAGAATCACTCTAAAAAATAAAACCACCTCCCCTCTAAATTTTAGATGGTTCAAACTTCTGATTCTGATTCCAGCTTCAGAATCAAGGTTTGGATCCTAAGTTTAAACCATGAATAATGATTCTGATTTTAAAATCAAAACTACCATGATTTGAACCCTCGTACCAAACACAACCCAAGTGTTTAAAGCGTGTCTCTAATAACTAAAGCTCAATTTATCTTTCAGTCCAACCGCCTAAAACAAGGAAATTGAGATACCACAGAATAGAGCACAACTCAAAACTCAGACTTTAAATCAATTAGACGAGTATTGCAAGGAAAGAAATGCTAGTTATGGCCAGTGTTAATCTGTCACCATTGTTTTTTGAACCCATTAGAACCTGACCTATAGAAACCTATGCCATGCTATAATAAGTCTCAAAATTTACATGTAATTTTATGATTAGTGAGTCTGAAAGTCAGCCTCGATCTCACGAAGTATACAAAAATTCTTTTCATAAGCCGGGTGCCAAAATTTTCTAGTTCTTTGAGAGAATTAGAAAACATTATGAAAATGTCTCACAATATTTGTTTGAGAAAATGAAATTACAATTAGGGATTTGTCACTAAATACGAATGTGTCGTTTAAGAAGATAGCAATATCTCTTTTATTTTGACTGTTGTTTTTAACATCTCGTTCAACTAAATGAGACGCTTTTTGTTTTTATCTCTCCCATTTTAGAAACTACAAAGGCATCTTCTGGATTTGAACTACAAATTTCAATTTCATCCCTCATGCATTTTGTAGACGAAAAATTTTGTAGCGAAAAATACAAAAACACCATCAAGTAGTTTCTCAAAAATATTTTGATTTAAGAAAAAAATATAAAAACACCCCAAACAAAACATAAAATTTCAAAAAAGATTTGTAGTTTGATGTCTAACAGTTTAAAATATTTTTTCAAAAATTTTTCTCGAGAAAATTCTTTTTCAGGAACAAATTCGGCCTAATTAAGGGCATCTTTATTTTTTTTCCCCTTGTTTGATCCTCCATAAACTGTGAGAGGGATGAAATTGAAACAAAATTTTTCACATTTAAAAGATTTAGATAACTTTGTAGTTTCTAAAATCCGAGGCACAAATTGTGAAAAGAAAAAAAAAAAAAACAAACTAGGAGGTATCTATATTTATTTTTCAATAAGTGTAGTAAGTAAAGTATGCTTGTGATTATATGAACTACAGGGAAACAAATATTTATTTCTTCACAAGAATTGACGAGGACTGCTCATTTTCTTCGGGCCATGTGTTGAAACTTCGATTTTACGTTGCAAGTAAACTCTTTGTATTGTCTCATTTCTACCCAAACAATAAAGTCTTCGTTCCTCACTTTCGGTAATGCGGTCAAAAGTATTAACCCATCTACAAGTAGTAACGTCTTTTTAATATGCTGAGAATTCAAACCTTCGTTTTTTTTTTAATTTTATATTTTTATCTGTCAATCAACTTATGACAAAACATAACTTCTTTTTGAAATATGATTTCGAGGATGAAATATGGCAAGGAAAGGTGGACGAACTACACCAACCACCAATAATTTCAAGCCGTCGAAAGACTTGTTGACAAGGTGGAAGTCATGAAATTGAAAATATGTATCAATCTGCCGAAGCTTTTAGGTGGGAGGTACTTCATAAATAAAAATAAATTAAATTAAATTAAAGCAACTGGAAAATAGTTACAATGAAGTTGCTTTTTTATATATAGCTAGCTTGACTCGGTGTCTTTGCCATTGGAGATTTAAAACCAAATCTTTACTTTGGATACCTTTTTTTTTTTGTTGTAGGAAATTCTTTTTTTTTTTTTTTTTCAATCAATTGAAGAAAATTTCCCTATACTCTTGAAACTCATGAAGTTGAACTTACACGATGTGTCATTTTTCTAATTTATAATGTCCTCAACTTATTCTTTTTAAAAAAAAAATTAACTCGAGGAAAAATAATTAAAAGGGAAAAACAGATATTATGCAGCCTAGAAACGAACTCGTGATATCAAAATGAAATTTTGAAAAATAATAACTTATAAATTTTGTTAATATTTTAACAGCAAAGTACCCCTACGATGTTTTGCTAGAATATAGAGTACTAAAATGATAAAAAGCCATAGAATTAAACAGTAACATATAATGCAATGGTTCATGCTTGTGCCAAAGTGGGATATGGATGAACATAAACGACAATAAACCTGAAGGACAACATAACAACATACTATCAAAATAAACGACATCAACAAGATGAACGACGATGAAAATTAAACCAAGTGAACACAAGAAACGACAGCATTAACAATGATAATATAACCTTGAAAAGCAACATAATATAATAAATAAATAAACGACACCAACATGATGCTCCACAATGTACTATAAAAACGATAGAAACATGAGAAACACATGATACGCGACCATAGCATAGGCAAATGACAAAATAAACATGAACAATGCACTTAAAAAAAAAAAAAAAAAAAAAAAAAAAAAAAAAAAAAAAACAAGACAAATAAAAAAGAAAAAAAACAACAAAAAAAAAAAAAAAAAAAAAAAAAAAAAAAAAAACGACGATCGATAATAATGGAAATGAACAACATCAACAGGTAGAGTGAAAATTAACAGAAAATAACAAAATTCAAGCACAACACAAATATGAGAAACGGAAATACTATAAATAAACGACATCAATAGGGTTTACGACAATAAACTGGTTAGATGACATACGTGGTCACGTGGGTAACATGTCAACGTTTATACAATAAATAATTACAGTATTAAGTAACGCTGCAACAATTAATAACATTAAATACAAAACGACACAAACTAGCATTACTGCTCTTTTGTCTTTGCGCCCTCTTAAACAATAACCAAATTTTTTTTGAATTTGAGCTCTGCTTTGTATATCAGAGAACATCTTGAAATGTCTGTTTTTTACACAGATGATACAGAGAGTGTTGTAACACTTTTTGCAATATTGATGATTGACTATAATGATTATGTTTTGAGATGTTAAAGTAATCAAGCAAGAAAAATAAAAGACACCAGAAAATGATATCGCAGTTCAGTACAACAACCTACATCTGCGATGCCACGCTCAGACAGTGAACAATCCACTAAGATAAAATAATTTCAAACACTTCTCAAAGACTCTCTCCTTGACGATGTCGCCACTGTAATGAATCTTCTTAGCGGCCTTGTCAAGTGAGCACCACTCGTCTTCAAACTGCGCGGCAAACTCCCTTCAGCTGGCAGTGCACTTCCTCCAAAAAGTTTCTAATCCTTCTCCCAAAAAAGACGATCTTCAATCAACACTCAAAGACGCTCTATCTCATAGACTTTACTCTGAATATTTTCTATTAAATCCCTCTCAAATAGTTTCTATGTAATCTCTCTTGAATAGCCGCAACTTGAACTGCTCTTTAGGTGGTATATATAAAAAAGTCTATATTAGACTCTTTGATAAAATCAGCTCCACTATTTGCTCAATATAGATCTCACTGAGATAGCTCTTCCAAAAACCAATTATTCACTCGGCACCATAATTTTCGTTCACGCACACACCTCACTTCACATACACATACATTCACATATACATCCCATGAATATATATATATATATATATATATATATATATATAAAGTTGGTCTTATGCCTTTTTTGAATTCTAATCCACCAAGACCAAATCTGTTCGGTTTAACTCTTGAATTTCAAATCAAACTCAAAACACAATACAAGCTTGATTCCGTAGTTACCTTGTACTCCACGAGATAATCTCCAACTAATACTCCACGTGACAAGCCCTGTCACGTACTCTTTTTATCTTTAAATTCAATTCAAAATCCAAAAATAATGTCTTATCACCAACCAAGTGCAGCCAATATACGGATTAATTATCTCCAACTCAAATCCAAATAAATCAAGCCATATCTCCACAAAATCCGCAAGAATCTCCATGGTTTCATATAGCAATCCAATTTCTTCAAATCTCTCTGAATTGTCTTGCACAAATCCGCTATCCTTCTATAAAAACATTCCAAATCTGAAACAATTAACTAGACAAAATCTCTACATGATCTGCTCAAAAGCGCTAATTCCCGATTGTACCTGTTTTTGAATTTTTACAACCAATGCCAACAACTAAAGTCCTTACACCTCTCAATCATCAAATTCTGAATACCTGCAACTCGATCTTCACTGAAAATATGCCGTCTGCAGAAGGTACGTACCTGGGCCTCCAAGTTTAAAGCAAAAATTATGGTACCTTTTGATGTTGGGAAAAAATAGAGCGTAACTCAAAACTCAAGACTTGAAATCTTCGCCGGTGCTAATATTACATCACCATTGTCATAATCGTAATCAGTAAGTCTCGGAGTTTCACATATAATTTTATGAGTAGACAATAGTTGAAGGTGTTATGATGATTACCATTGCTCTATATCAGGAAGTATAAGATCTTTTCATAACCCAGTTGTTAAAATTCTCTAGTTCTTTGAGAGAATTAGAAAGCGTACGTAATGAAAATGTCTCATATATTGTTTGGTTAAATGAAATTACAGTTGGGGATATGGAAGTTGGCAGTGAAAGGCAAAGAGATGCTGCAACCTTATAATAACAAACTCTTCTATTTATGGGAACTAAAAAGAGAACTGCCCAGATATTCTATTTTTGAATAATGGAAAAAATGTTGGAGTGAATTACTAATCAAGAGATTAGTTGCCGGGCCGTTAACGTTGTAAATCTCGCTTTTTGTGTATCACGAATGTAGGAACTACTGTATTGCCACCCCATTAATAAAATTTGGTAGCAGAGCTAGGGATGACCTTTACAAGCTGGTATATGAATCATGAAAATATGTATCTACTTGCTGAAGCTTTTTGGTGCGAAAAACGTCTTGAATAAGTAAAAACGACAAGAATATTGTTACATCGGAGTCGAACTTTTTAGCTCAACTGTGTCATTGCAATGGGAATAATTTAAAACCAAAATTTTAGTTTGTACACCTTAATTGTTAGGAAATTCTTTATATATGTGTATGTATGTATATATATATATATATATTGTTCACGATTACAATGGTCATTTAATTATTCTTCGCTTAAGAATACTGAAGATGGAAAGGTTTAAAACTTATTTCAATTGCCTTTCACTTGTGTTATTCTTATTTATTAAGTAGATAAGAATTAAGGCATAACCAAAAAAACAAAAGCAATTACGTAGTAAACTACAATTATCTCAAGAAACGGCATCAACAGAATTAACGGTAATATATAATGCAACTAGTCACCTGATGAGTCCCTGCCAGACTAGTCGATTCCGTGGGAATAGAGTACTCGATGATTAAGGTCAAAGACAATAAAAACATGTTCGAGATGTTCTAAAGGAGATGATAAAAACATGCTTATATCAAATTCTATTTATTATAATTAGTTTTTACAGGTTAATATCAAATTGGGAAGAACTCTTTCAAGAATATTGAAACTTCGATCATCAATGTCATCATTTCTTTTAACTTTAGTAGATTAATGTGAATTCTCACTAGTTTATCACACAACAATTCATTTTTGTCAAACTATATAATGAAACACTCCTATCATGTTCGAGGCATATTTTGTGGACAGTATTCGACGCAGTTAATGATTAATGTTTGGTGTGCCCATTTTATATTAATTATCACCTGCCTCTACACATAGAAATACGTCGTATTGGATTAAGCAATGCAAATAGTCAAGTCTCAGGAGACTTTTATGTTAAATAACAAAGGAGTTGTAGTGTGAATTAAAAAGGACTGTTAACACTGAAATCACGTTAATTATAATTTCACTGATGTGAAATGCTTTGCATGAAACGGAATAATATGACCACTCAAAAGATGTTAACTAGACCGAGATTTGTCAAAGAAGAAAAATCTTCCAAGAAAATCGGGTATTCTTGATGGCATGTCCGCACAATCGAGGGAAGAATCTCCAAGCAAGTTGAGTTTTGAACTAGTTATCGCCGGTGCTGTAATCTGCAACATTGTTTTTTTAAACCAATTAAAAACTTACATGTAGGACCCTTTGTCATACTCATAATCGGTGAGTCATGGAGTTGACATTTTCTGCGTACTAAAGGCCCGTTTAGTTCGCTGAATCGAGTTTTTAATTCGAGTTAAGATATGACTTTATGTGAGAGCTTTTTACTATAGCAAAAAAGTTAGATGTGATTGTTTGTGAGAACTTTTTACTGTAGCAAAACTCAAATTCTAAACTCGAATCAGCAAAATGAATGGGGCCTAAGTATGTTAATGAACTACAGGGGAAGAAATATTTATTTATTCACAAGAATTGACAATGACTACTCAATTTGTTCGGGTGTGTTAAATTTTCAATTTTATGTTACCACTAAAGTCTTCCTACTGTCTCATTCTATTTTCTACCCCCAAAAAAAGTCTTCCTTCCGATTGTCTCCGTCTCTCTTTCGCTCTCTATCCTTTATGCTTAATAGTCTCATTTCCGATTGAGGCCAAATATAACAGTTGTATGTTAAGAATCATGCATATGATCATGAAAGATTGATAGATTAGTGATCTACCAAAGGTTTCTGCCGTAGAAATTAACCATATACTTTGCATGGTCTCTCTCACATCAATTGTTTGCATACTTTTGAGGAACTTTAGAAGTCAAGTCGTCTCCGTAATCTCACAGGCATCACAAGTATAGGAACAACTGCATTATTGCCAATTAATTAGAAGGAAAAGATAGACATTTTGTAGCCTAAAAAGCAAACTGATGATATTGAAGAATAATAAGATATAACTTTTTTAATATTTTAACAGCGGTTATCAATAGGATGTTACGCTAAAATATAGAGTAACCAAATGAAAATAAGCCATTGAATAAAACAGTGACATATGATGCATTCTTGTGCCAAAGTGGGATGTGGACTCTGCTCAATTCGTCGGAAGACTTGACAAAAACATACAATTATATCAAACTTTATTTATTACAAAAGTAAGTTTTACAGTTGAATACCAAATTAGGAAGAGATCTCACAAGAACATTGAAACTTCGATCATCGTCGTTTCTTTCAACTTTAGTAGATTAATAAGAATTCTGACAAATGTACTAAATGATAATTTATTGTGTTTGTTAAAATATATAGTAAAATTCCATCGATGTTTTATGTATATTAGCACCTCCCTCCACAAATTTAAGTTATATTGGATTAAGGTATGCAAATAAAGTTTTGGTTAATATTTAAATATTCCTTCTTTATAAAAAACTGAAATCACATTAGTTATCTCACTGATGAAAATGCATTAAAAGGAACACACTTACAGATAAGTTGTAGTGTATACATGACAAACATACATAAAAGGAAACACAAAGTACTTCACAAAACAAATCAAGAGTCATGAAGGAAAGTGTGAAGATCAGCAACAGCAGACAAACAACTTGATAAACAGGTTCTTCGCGGCCTAAATCTCCATTCTTGACAGGCCTCTTCTGAAAGCCCTAATAAACCATCCATGTCTCTTTGTCATCATCACATCCTCAAGAGCAACTCCAACGATAAACCCGCTAATAGATCCAGCCAAAACAACTTTCCAATCCAATTGAATTGGAGACCCCGAATCATCGTCTTCTTTGTCAGCTGAAGGTGTAGGTTGCAAGGCCTCGGAATCTCCACATTTCTTGGGCAATGGATCTCCACATAATCCCAGATTTCCCTCGAAAGAACTTTGATCGAACGTGCGCAATTGGTCCCCTTGTGGTATTGGCCCGGTGAGATTATTGTGAGAAACATTAAAGCTCTGAAGGAAGTTGAGCTGCGTTAGCTGCTGAGGAATCTCACCGGAGAGCATGTTTCTAGAAAGGTCCAATGATTCAAGTTTTGACAAGCCCTTAACAGACAGTGGAATGCGACCGGTGAGCATGTTGTTTGAAAGGTTGAGCGAATGAAGAGCAATGAGGTTTCCAACAAATTCGGGAATCTCTCCACTGAATTTGTTGCTTGAGAGATTAATCACTGCAAGTTCTTCTCGGATCTTCCCATAATATGTTTCCACACTTTTGGTCACAAGTGTCGTCGCATAATTGTAATAGATCAAATACTTGTCTTTAGGACCAACTTGGATGGAGACCCCTGCATTCATATATGTCGAATTGCTCATCTCAAAAGTTTTTCTGCCATTCCAAATGAATATGTATTCACAAGGCAAAGCACCACTGAAACTGTTGTTAGAGATGTCAATGATATGCAAATTCGGAAACTCTGAAGTGTTTTTAGCTCTTTGTATTGCTCCATAAAATCCATTCTTCTGAAGAAAGATAACTTTTAGACGTGGAAGAGTCCCCAACCAAGTGGGGAAGACATCAATCAGCTGATTATTTGAGAAATCAAGATACTCGAGCATCGTACAAATCGCCAGAGATCGTGGAAGTTTACCCTGAAATTGATTGTGACTAAAATCAATCATCAGCAAATTGCTTGCCTTCTCAATTGCCAGAGGAATGATGCCATGAAAAGAGTTGTTTCTCAAATTCAGAGCAAATAAAGAGCTACTTAAGCTTCCTAAACAATGGGGAACAGTGCCACTGAAATTGTTTTGAGACAAATCTAGAATTTCAATGGAACTCAAATTGCAGATCAATGGAGAAATTTCACCGCTTAGCATGTTGTTTGAGACGTCCACATATTCTATGGATGATAGAGGAATCAAGAGTTGTCCTTGCAGCATGTTAGAATGAAGGTCGACTACTTGCAATCTAGCCCAGTGTAGAATGGCCGTTGGCGGATTTTGAAAGCCTGTTATGAAGTTGTTAGAAATGTTGACCCACAACAGAGTTTGTACACTTGTATTCCATATCCATTTGGGTACTTGGCCATGTATGCTATTTTTGGATAGATCCAAGAACCGCAGCTCATTTTGATGCCGAAGAAAATGCGGAAACTCACTTATGTTGCACGAAGACAATCCTAATATCTTGAACTGTGGGAGTGTGGTTCCATTAGTTGTGTTTCTTTCTCCAAAGACAAGTGACAATTTGTTATCGGCTAGACCGAGTTGGGCAAGACGTCTCATCTTGGAAAACATATCAAATTCCAAAGTACCACCTAAGTGGTTGCCATCAAGATATAGAATTTCAAGATTATTGAGCTTGAATAAAGAGTCAGGAATGGAACCATGCAATTCGCTTCCAAGAAGATAAATAACTTTCAGCTCTGTAAGGTTTCCCAGCCAAGATGGGATTGAACCAGAAAATTGATTGCCTTGTAAACGCAAATCAATCAGGTGGGTGAGATTTTGAAGTGAAGATGGGATGTAACCACTTAAACGATTATATGCAAGTCTTAGACGAGTAAGTTCGGTAAGTTTACTGAGTGAAGATGGAATAGATCCATGTAACCCAGCATTACCTAGACCAAGATCTGTCAAAGAAGAGAAATTTGCTAGAAAATCGGGTATTTTCGATAGCACATCTACATAATCGAGGCGGAGAATTTCCAAATGAGTTAAGTTTTGAACCAGGCTTCTCAGAATGGTACTTTTAAGTTTCAAAAGATTTTCTTCAGCAAGTTCATCATACTTCCAGGACAGATCAAGAGTAGTCAACCTGGACAACTGTGAAATTTCATCTGGAACTTGACCAAAGAAAAAAGAAGAAGAGAGGTTAAGATACGTCAACTCTGAAAGTCGACTGATAGTAGTGGGAATTGGAGAGCGGTTGAAATTATTAGCAGCAAGGTTCAGCTTTCGGAGATGAACGAGGTGGAAGAGGGTGCTGTTGGAATAGATAGAACCGTAGATACAGCCATCACTAAGGTCAAGGCCAATCACATGACCGGTCTCCTCGTCACACTCGACGCCATCCCATGAGCAGCAGTCGCTACTCACTCCTTCCGAATCCCACGATGAAGCCTTTGGAGAATCGGTCTCGTATCGACAATTGGATTTGTCAATAACAAAGCTATGCTTGAATTGCAACAAGGCAGACTTCTCGTCCTCATGGCATGACAACTGCAAAGAAGTATTAAAAGAGTTCGCATGAAACGGAAAAAAGTTCATGAGTAGGCTCACCAACAAAGACAACCACATGAGCAACAACCCCATATTGATTTGTTTTTTTTTTTTTTTTTTCCTGTACTCTTCTGATCTGTAAAAGATCTGCTACTGCAGAGATTCTTATAGACTTGACTTTCCCAGTTCTTGATGATATGTATTAATGTTACAGCATAAGAAAGTCGAAGAGAACTTTTTGTGACCACACAAGTATCATGATTTTGTTTGCTTTTTTGCACAAAAGTAAGCGCTTAAAAGTCTGTCTCTCAATGTCTCGATTGATGTTAACATATAGGACTTTTTAGGAATGCATCGGTCTATCCAATTAATGACATACTCTGAAAAGTAATGCTCCGATCACCACGAATTCTTTCCCATTTTTTGGGTGGGACCCTTAATGCACCGTAAAGTAGGGATGTAAGTCGGCCGGGTGGGCTCAGATTTGTCCAAAATTTGGGCCGAACCGCAATAATCGAGCTGGGAAATATGTTAGCCGCAATAGGCCTCAGGACAAAAAAACCCGTACAACATTGGGTTACCTTGGATAGGGTTGGCTCACAAGGATTCGTCGGGTTGCCATACGGTTGGACCAAGGCATGTTGGGCCCTCTAATTTAAATAAATAAAAAACACTTTCCAAGCAAAGTTTTAAAAGTTTTGTTACCTTTGTCAGTTTTGAAAGTTTAGAGAAAATAAGCTCTCTTTATCTTGTTTATTGTACCTACCATTTTTAATGGTGATTCTACTTCTAATGATCAAGTTGATTCTCTCCTAAAATGGAAATCCAACATCCAACGCATTCCCATATCACTCCGAACTTCATGGACTACTACTAAAAGCACTAAAGCACTAAAGTACATTCCCATATCATTCCCCCAAGTCTAAACACATTGAACACATTCAAAAGCACTAAAACAGTAAAAGGTAATAACATCCATTGTCCAATAATCCTAAAAAACATTCCAAGTCCAACAATCCCAATAAGTTTAAGTTAATAAAACATACTTATTAACTGTCCATAAAGTCCAGTCCAGCAAACAGTCCAGCAAAAAAAAAAAAAAAAAAAAAAAAAAGAGTCCATAAAGATAACAATATGTCCAGCAAACAGTCCATAAAGTCCAACAAAATAGGAATTTTAATCCACACCAAACAATTCAATCCGAAATGATAGCATCTTCATTTCTAGCTTGTCCCTCATGTATTGGAACAGAATTTGGAAAATCTTGAGAAGAAAACATATAAAAAAAAATCATGAGAATCAAATTTAGGACAGCAATATAAACAACAAAGACATGAAATAAAGTATAAAAATAAAAAATAAAAAAATAAAAAATAAAAAAAAACAACATTACCTGACTCGATATCTTCATATTCATTAACCTCTTCCATGTCACTAAGGTTGATGTGCTCACGAATACATAGTCAATTTTGTGAACAAATCAATGCCTCGACAATATTGGGGCTCAATGAACTCCTAAAAGAATCGATGATGCAGCCTCCGGTACAAAAAGCAGATTCTGAGGCTATTGTTCAAACAGGTGTGGTAAGAATGTCTCTTGCAACCAACGAGAGAACCTTGTACTTGGTTGCATTATTCTTCCACCAATCTAAAGGAGTAAAGTTTCGCAGAGTTGGGTCCTCCATAGGGTCTATCAAGTATTTGTCCACCTCATTTTTATGCTCATTCACATTCTTCTCCTTCATTTTCTTAACAAAGGAGCTCCACAAACACTTTTTTCCTTCTTCATCAGTTTTTGCCTCCTTTGTACTTGTTGTTGCCGCCTCCTCGCCACTTTTATTAGCCACAAATTCAGCCTTGTCCCCACTATAAAACTCAAACAATCGGTACATATTATCCTTCACCTTCTTTGACAATGTTTCAAAAGTGCAAGAATCATACACAAAAGAGAAACAATATGTCAAATAATCCATTTTGTACCTAGGATTAAGTACGACAGCCACAAAGAGAAGACAATTTAGATTCTCAGCATTCCCCTCATACTTGTCATACTTCTTTTTCATACTCACAGCCATGGATGAAAGCATTAAATCATCTTGTTTGTTTAATTCAGAGAGCTGATTTTGCATCTCACAAAGCTCATGACAGTAAGAATTTGAAGTGACATTCAAAGTGCCATTAAACTTCAAAGTTGTGTCATAAAAAGTCTTTAGGAATTTCACAACTTTAAGAATTTCACAAACACCTTAGCATTCTCCCAATCATCATCAAGTGGCCCCCCTCCTCTTCCCGAAAATAAGACACAAACTTATCATCTTCTTCTTCATACCTCTCAAAAGCTTTTTAAAACTTAATGCCTGCATCTAACATCACATTGGTGGAATTCCATCTAGTGAGGACATCTAGGATTAAGAGACCTTTGTATTCGATTTTCTCCCATTCCACACATGACTTGAATTTCAACAATCTAGCCGAAGAAGACCTCACATACCTCACGGCGTTACGAAATGGCAACAATGGAATTATGTAGGTCTTTTAAACCTTCATTGACAATCAAGTTCACTATATGTGCACAACACCTAACATGCAGAAATTCTCCACCAAAAATAACCTCTTTCCACCCCTTAATCTGCCTTTTCAAGTAGGTAATCATGGAGTCATTTGAGGAGGCATTATCTACAGTCATAGTGACGACTCTCTCAATACCCCAAGCATGCAAATATGACTCAATGACTTTACCAACACTCTCTCCTTTGCAGCTTAGAATTTGACAAAAGTTTATAATCCTTTTTTGCAAAGTCCACTCACTATCAATGTAGTGTGCAGTTAGACACAAGTAACTAATATTTTATGAGGATGTCCAACAATCAATTAGACAAATCCTTTGGCTGCCCTTACTAAATTCAGCCCTTAGTTTCTTCCTCTCTTTCAAAAAAGTTGGTAAATGTCCTTGGTTGTCGTAGCACGAGAGGGGATAGAGAATCTAGGCTGCAGCCTTGATAAAAATTCTTAAACCCTTCACCTTCAACAAACCTAAATGAAAGCTCATCTATAATCACCATTTTTGCTAAAGCTTTTCTACACTTCTCCTTGTTATAGCCTATAACAACAAGATCACTGCCGATTTCAATGTTGATTCGGAAACTTAGAATTTTTTGCTTTTTGTCTTGGATCCTATATGGGTATTTTTTTTGCATTGCTTTTCTATGTGAACCTTCATACTATCGGTCTCATGTCTCCTACTATCACATGCATATTTTGCCCCACAATGGATACACTTACACCTAGGCTCATCTGGATCCTCACCCCTGTATGATTTCAAAATGATCCCAAATATGAGACTTTTTTTGTGACTTCTTCCTCTCTTTCCTGTCTCCTGCCTCTCTTTCCTTGTCAGTTATAGTGACCAACATAGGCACAGGGGTAGGGATGGGTGTGGGGGTGGGTATGGCACTGGGTTCTTTAGGCACAAGGGTAGGATTTTTGGTCTGCCCAGCTTCCATTTCAGTAAGGGACTTAAAAGTGCTTTCAGAAGTTTGGGTAGTTGTGGAGGAGTGGATGATAAATTTTTCCATCTAGCACAAAAATTAAAAAAAGAATACAGAATACATATGAGAGAGACAAAGCATAAAGCAATTTTTTCAGCAAAAAAAAAAAAACAAAACATCAATAATGCCTAACCAAATACAAAGGAATATTGAGCAAGAATCAGATAACTAGTAGTGATCACGAACAAATTGAAGTGAAAACTGAATCAAATAGACAATTCATGCAATGAAAATTGAAAGCATAATATTTCTCAATTCTCACGAAACAAACACAAAAAAAGATGAGAAACCAACAGAAACCTAAAAAACGAAAACATCAACTACTGAAACCAGAAAAATGAGACTCTGAAGTCTGAACTACAAATACGAAAAAAAAAAAAAAAAAAACTAACCTTTCACCCTTCTTCTTCGATCTTCCTAAAAATGCCTCGGACTCGGAGTCAGCGCCTTCTTCTTTGCAAAAAAAACCTGAAAACAAAATCACAATTGACATTTCAAAAATGAGAATAGACGAAAAACAAAATCAAAAGTAAAAACAAAAGAACAGACGAAAATGAGAGAGGGAGAGTGTGAGAGCCGTTGCTTCTAACCTTTCACAGTTCGAAAGGTGTGAGAAGAAGAAAAAGAGGACTCTGAAGACTGTGAGAAACGGCAAAGGAAGTGAGACGATTAAAGAAAATGAGAGCGGGAAAGTGTATGAGAGTCTGAGAGTCACAGAGAAGAGCGGCGCAAAATGAAAAAATGAGAGAGGAAGAAACATTAGGGAGTGGGACTAGGGTTTTTTAGACTGGGTACTAGGTAGTTCGGCCGGGTTGGGGTATAACGGGTTCAAGAAAGTCTGCCCCGCGCCGCCGTACCTGCACATTGCGGATTGGGCATATTTAAAAAAAAAAATAACAAAAAAACAAAAAAGAGCAAAATCCTCAATTTTTGGGTAGTCAGCTCGATTCAACCAGGTTCGTCGAGTTCGGGATGATTTCTTACAGGGTCTTTTTTCTCTCATTTGTTTTGGTTTTGCCGTGCATTGTGCGGTAGAATTAGAACTTGATATGCATCATAAGGAATCAAGGACCATATATATGGACGAGTTTCTAATAGTTACAATTCACAAATTTACAACCATATATGGTGTCTCTAGAGGTGATTAACTTACATCCAACTTTTCAATTATTTCAAAATGCATCTGCAAATTAGGTGGCCTATCATCAACGAAATAATCTCTCTCTGAAACCTGCAATTTCCCCCCACTCCTCTGCGTTCCAGACTGAAGTAGACGAAGCAACTCGTCTTTTTCGTTGCGTATCCAAGATCTTCTGTTGTCACCCCACTGCCTGGGAGTTCCATGAAGTACAAAACGGATTCTTCCATCTCCTTCTCCTTGCGCGAGGCGTCTGGAGATTCTCTCAACCACATCGCCGTCGGTAATGTATGCACCAATAGAATTCAGTCCAACATCCACATAGTGTATCTCCACAATGCTGTTTAAGAGGCTCTCTTTTGTCCTTGGTATGATCCGGGGATGTTCTTCCAACTGTGGTGGATCTTCAGAAGTTCTCAAGTCTAAGAAGCCGAGCTCTGTAACCAGCTGGTTAACGACAGTTCCACCCTTGCTGAATCCGAAGATGAATGTTTTTGGCTGATTCAATTGCCTCTCAGAAATGCTGACTTGGCTTGATTCTTTGTGTCTCTGTGAAAGGACACTACTTACCTGTCATTATCACAAGTTTACATGACTTGAAACATACAAATTCAATCAAACATCTTCGACCAAGGCAATTGACCATAATAATGTTCATGATGTTACAAAAATGTAAAATGTCAGGAAAAGGCAAATTGGTAATTGAGATGTTTTAAGTGTATTATCATGTTAAGAATGCATTAGATATTAGAATCCCACATTGGCTGGAGATATTGGCATGATCCACTTAATAAGGTGAGGGCAATCCTCCCCTAATAAGCCGGTTTTGTTAGGTTGAGTTAGGCCCAATATATTTTGATTTTTATAAAATTAGAGGTTAGTAATTAGTTACCTCCAACTAATCTAACAATCTCTCTCTGTAATCCCGAAAATTTAAGAATTCTTGTTAGAGTTAGTTTCATACATATACAAGTCTCCTTTTTCTAAGTTTTTCTCAATAAGAGTTTCTTCCATTGATTTCGCTTTCCTCACTGAACTTATCTACACGTACCTCTTTAAGGCAATCTGACAAGAGTGAGACGACTGATCCAGAAGCAGGGAATCCAGTTGGGTTATATGATTTTGGCTCTCCCCAATGATTCACCGATGGTATGAAGTCCTTGTATACGGCAAAAGGTCCATTAAACACAGAAGCCTCAACAACCCAAGCATTGACAGAACCACCAATTTTCGAAACCAGAATTTGAGCAATGTTTTGTAAGTCAGATAGCCTCTCGATCACTGGATTCCCAGTCCCAGCAACTCTATCCCCACTGAAAAAGATGGCATTTGCAGAAGGCACCTGACCCTCCAAGTTTAGAAGAAGAAATAAGGTTTTCATGAAACATCAGAGTCAGACCTCATGAAAAGATAGTTTCTAAGAGTGAAAACATCTTTACACACAAAATGTCTATCTAGTTTCTTTCTCAATTGTTATTCACTGGGTGAGCAAAGGAACTCATATCAGGAAACGTCAGACTTTAAAACAAATATTGAGGTACCCACTTGACGTTAGAACAAAAACCAAAAAAAAAAAAAAAAAAATAGCATCACTAAAAATTTAGACTTTTGAATCCTTCTACATAAAAATGAATAAGTTCAGGAAACATTAGTTCTTATGAAAACCTGATTGTTATAATTTTCTACTTCTTTGGGAAAACTTTCACGGTTTCTCTCCTATGCATTATACAATATAATATATATATATATAGTTGGTGAAAGGCAAAGAGATGCAGCAACCTGATAACAAGCTCTGCTATTAGCGTGTAATGGGACCCTCAAAACTCCACTCCACCGCTCCATAACCAAATTTAGCTACAATAATATCTCAAAACGCTAAGGTGAACTTAGAAAGCAAAGCTCACGCAACAATACTTCTAAAAGCACAGATTTTCCCGAACACCAAATACTATGTTTCTTCATCTTTAGCTTTGCTTACATCTTTGGTTTTAGTAATTCTTTAGCTTTGCTTACATCGAATACCAAAAAGTAAAGGAAAACAAACCAAAGGGTAGTTTTTTTTTTTTTTTTTTTGTCTGTTTTAGGTAACAGTTAATAACACCATTCACTGACTAACAGCTTCTAACTTTGCACGCATGAAACCCAACAACATAAACACAATCTTTGAAATAAACAAAAAAAAATATGTATATATATATATATATAAATACACACACATGAATGTATACGCATCATATAAAGTGCAGATTATACTTTTGTTGTCTGGAAAGCAAAGGTTTTCAGCCGGGCAATTTCACAAACAATTTGCGTACATTACCAATCCAAAGAGGGACTTTAAAAACAGACAACTAGCGAGATAGAACGAGCTTACGGTAGATGATGAGCCCAAACAATGGTCACGATTTCCGAGGCAAGAAGGAAACGATACTCAAAGTGATGGAGATCTTTCTGAGTGCTGCCTACTTGAAAGACGAGAACTTTCTATTTAAACTCAAATTAAGATTGGCTATTTCGCTGTTATGAAGGCACGTTGTTTTCTTGTCTCTAATGTATATTTCCATTGTACATATCAACTAAATAAAAGTGTGCCCAAAAAAAAACAAAAAAAAAAACAGAGGAGAAAGCGACTCTATCTATCTATCTATCTATCTATCTATCTATCTTTGAGGAGATATGAGCGACAAACGACAACACCTCCCAGGAATAACAAAGTTTTAAAAATGAAAACTCCCATGAAACGACAATAATGCGAAAACATCATTTTAGAGATTACAGTCCAACGAAGAACATCATCGAACAAAGAATCAACGACAAAGAGAAATAAACGCGTCGTCAACACCATAAAACGATAATAACTGAAAACGAAGACATTCAGAAAATGATGCCCAATAAACAAGCATAAGTTTAAGAACGACAATAAGTAAACGACAAGATCTACTGAAAATGGCAATTGATTAAAGGAAAGACAAGTTTGCAAAAAATAAAGATTAGAAGAACGACACGTATAGAAAACAATAAATAAATAATAGTTGAAAAAAGAGACATGATTACGACAACTTCATTTTAGAAGACGGCATAAATTTAAGAACGACTAGATCCTGAAACTACTAAGCCCCATCATTAATGACACAACTAAGAATGACAAGATCTACCGCAAACGACAATTTAAAAGTTCAAAATCGACAAGATCACAAGACAACAAAGCCTTAAGTTTCGTTCGGTCTTTACACGATGTTAAAATATATTAATCACAAAAAGAACCTAACAATTTATTCTTATTGTCACGCTATCCACATTTTGGAATAAACGCTCTTGCGAAATTCTTTCTAAAAGAAGGTTTTTTTTTTCCTGAAACGATATCAAGTATTGATAAAAGTAATTTTAGACCTCTAAATCTGATTAAAATCACGTTGTATTAAAAAAAAATATATAAAATAAATAATTTTTAATAGAAATCTCATAACTGAAAAATAACAAATTACCAGTTATTTATTTTTTTAGTCCTACTATAGAAAACTTCCATTTTATGTGGGTGCGTGTTTACTCTTTTATATTTTTTATTTATTTTTGGCTTCGGACCATTACAAGACTTGTACAGTAAAACTGAAAAAAAATAATATTATCACCTTTTTCTCGTTTTGGAACAAAAATATGACCCACTACCGCACACTTTCCATGCTCATTTCATGCATATGCTAAATTGCTAATCACACATATTCATAATTATTTGTACGCATAAATTTATGTGTCGTGAAACCTTTTAACTTTTATAAAGCGAAAGTACAAATTAGTACCAATCGAAACCTTTGAATATTTTTCAAGTTAGGCGGCTTTTATATGTATATAATATCGTCTTAATTATACAGTCCAAAAAAAGAAACCAGTGGCTTATTTTCTCTTAATTTTAGTTGATATTCAGATAACGGGAATAATATTAATAAAGTAATTCGATCTGAATTTTGCTACTTAACTATATTTCTTTTGCATTTCTTATCCTCTCTGGGTTTCAAAATTTTGTTTTCGTTTCCTTTTCTTCTGATGGAATTGTATGTTCAATATCTCTAGAATTCGAACTGTAGCATACTTGACGATTTGATGTAGAGCAAATGCTGCAATATTCATCTCAAATTTCGAGATGGGCAAAAAAATATAATGATTTTCTAGTCAAAATATAACACTTCATAAAATTGACTAAGATAATTCGTTTGTCAAAAATGATCGAAATGGGGACTAAAATATTGAAAGGAAAAGTTTATCCTTTACATGTACTTCTTTTGACCCATCTGGTACGGTGTATTAGTCAAACCGGGCGAGTCATATTAATGTCACATATTAGTCATATAATTATTGTAAGCCTGCGTTTATACTTTTTAATTAGATATGACATTAAAATATCTAGAAATTACAAAAATTATTTCGAATTTAAAAATTATTTTCAAGTCCCGCCCCTAATTAATTAGTTGGTCACATTAAAGAAAAATTGTCATATTACATATATATGTACATTCTTTTTTCAATCTGGCCAACTAAATTAGGACGAACTTGAAGAATTTTTTTTATATTTTCACTTTTCTAGATATTATATCCATAAGAAAAAAGTATAATACACGGAAAGGTTTTAATTTATAGCATTTTTTTTAAGACATCACCATAACCACCATAAAATATTGTTCTCAACTAAATTCTAAAACATGGGTTTTCGTTCGTTTAATTTGTTAATCAAGTGTGTGTGTGTGTGTATACTCATATTTTGTAAATTCAAAATTACATATGCTAACAATTTTTTAAGTTTTACACGTACGTTTATGGTTAATGACGCGCTTAAATTTCAGGGAGACCATTGTTATTAACGCGGGACAAGATGAATACCTCGGAACTTGTACTTCGCAGATTGTTTATTATATAAAAAAGGAGACAAATACTCTCAGAATGTATAGGTTTTAAATTTTACTCTTTACTTTTTATTAATACTTATAATCAAAAAACTATATTAGTCAAAATGTATTAATTAAGAATAAGAGATAAAAATTTAGATTAATACACTATTAATGATAAATTCAATAATTTTCTCTTTCTTTTTCTCTCTTACCTTATACATTTAACGCACGTACACATGAACAAAATAAAAAGATTATATATAGGGAGAATATAGTAAATAATAGATTTTTGAGGATGTTTGGTTGAGGAATTTGTACCCTGATTCGAATTATGGTTAATGGTTCGCTATAATATTTTCTCTCACAAAAAATACACGTAATCGAAAAATAGTTCTAATTCATAAACCAAACGTTAAGTAAATAATGTATTTTAAAACTATTTGAAAAAAACAACAATTTATGTAGTAAATAAATCATTTGCCGCATAACATTTACAACTAGTAAAAATATTTTTTTCACATAATTTACTTTTTTACGATTGATAAAAAGAATTTTTTTATATAAATAAAGATTTTTTAAAATTTTTTACCACGTAAATTATTTTTTACCGATTATAAATGAATCATATACACAAAGTTATATCCCGATTGCTTTGGGTAACTATTCAATAATATATCCAAATCGAGTAGTCATATGATCTGTTTACATTCTTGTTAAATGTTTCATTTATTGCTCATGCAAAAAATATATTTAGTACGTAATCTTTCGATGCCTCAAAAGCGAAAGTATGTATATGAAGGAGATGGTGTCTGTTATGATATATACGGTGTTCAACATTTAAGAGATCAAATAAGTTCAATCCAAATATATATATATATATATATATATATTTATTTATTGAGATCGTGTATATATATGGATCGTATTGATATCCCAATATTTGATAAATTAATTTGGTTTTTAAAACTTTCCTGCCCGAAAAAGTAATCAACTGAAATGAATCTTTTTATAAAATAAACAAGTATATAGTACTACTTCCCAAATTGGCGATGAATTTCAAGCACTTTAAAAACATCTTTTGCCGTTTGTCTTGTGCTCCGACTATATTCTATTTATAGTATTAGATATTAATTTTTTAGGTTTTTCCAAGCTAATTGATTCAAAATTTCAATCACAAGTATATAGTAGCTACATCCCAAATTAACGATGAAAATTCGGCTAATTATAACTAGTTAACTTAATACAAATGCAGAAAAAATTCTGGTGCTCTACTAGAGACTACAAGATTACAATCATTTATTATTCGGCGTCAACCTCTGCCTGAATGTTAACATTATCGCCTAATTGAGCCGCTGAGCAGATATCAGCCCTCTCTCTTTTCGGCTTCGGCGAGCCGCCATCAAATGAAATAGAAAATGAGGATGAATTAGCCTCCGGCGGCGGCGGCGGCGCCAATCGGCCCCTCCGAAGCACTCTGACCGGCTCCGGCGCGCCAAGGAGGTGAGCGAAATTCAGCTTGGCCTTGGAGCCGCGCATCTTGAAAGCGGCTCGGTCGTAAGCCAAAGCCGCATCCTCTGGCTTCTCGTAAGTCCCGAGCCAAATCCTGGAGCCATTCTTCTTGGGGTCCCTTATCTCAGCTGCGTACTTCCCCCGCGGCCTCTGCCTCACTCCTCTATAACTCAACCCTCTTGGCGGTGGCGCGTGAGTCCTACGCGCCGCCATATCCACCTGAAAACTAACCGCCTCCGACAGCCCATAACAGGTACTCGCCGTATCTTCAACTTGAATGTCACTCCAAAACTCCGTCAAATCAAAACTATCCTCCATAGGGCTAATTAAGTACTACTACCAGTACATGATTTAGCTGCCGGAGAATAATTTTCAGCTGTGAGAGTGTCATGATCATCAAATTCATCTTCTAGAAGAAATTGACGAACGGAATCCAAATAGATATCTAACTCAAATTCGTTGGTGTTCTGTTTTGCCATTTTCTTGTGAGATCGACCAATATTTGTTCTTTCTCAGTTACTATAGATGTCTGTTAAGTACGTATGCGTGAGTATTAATATTGCATGGCTCGTGAGGAGTGCGAAAGACTATGAATATAATATATAATATTATGTATAGCACAAGCGCACCCATTACTACTTGTACTGTAGTAGTACTTGTGCCTTTGCCCTTTCCAAGAAACTTCAGGTAATTTAGTCACGTTTATGATGATGATATTGTGTGAATATATATATATATATACATATAGATATATATTTATGTATGGATTTGAATATTGGGAAATTCTTTAAACAAATTTATTGTTGTCCTTCTACTTGGACTAAAAGGTAATTTGGATTTTAGACATTTCACTGCTTTACCACACTATCTAGCCAGGTGAAAAAGTACATATTGGAGAAATATGTGCTCGTGTTGAAATAATTACCTTTTTCTTTTTCCCTTAAGAAGTGTGTATATATTACATAATTATTAAATATAACACTAGATGTAAGAAAATAATTAATTTCCTATTTAATAAGTGTCTCTTATAAAGTGAGCTTCATGCTACTATATGACAGTGTGAGAACAATATGGTTCAACTTAGCTACATATTTCTTTTTTTCCCGAGATTTGCATATTTGTCACTATGATACTTTGTATATATTTTTCAAATATTGCATGTTTGAGAAGAAGATGAAGAGAGTACAGAATAATTAAGGGCTTGTTTGTTTCATACGTTTAAATTTATGATTTTGATTTTGTTAAAGTATTTTCCTCTTATAAAAATTTAAATATTAAATGTTAAAATAAAAAATTACTGATCTAAATATATAAATCAAACGGGCCCTAAGACACAGTGCCGCACCCAATTTGTGCACATGATTGGTCTCACCATTTCAACGCAATGTCTCTAACAAATCAAACAATATATATACCTCAAGAAACACAAATATATATATATATATCTGCACAATATTTAGTACATCTTCAGTCTAAAGTTTTTTTTTTTTTTTTTTTTATATATAGGTCAGAGTCAGAAGCATCAAAAGTTCACCTTCTTAAAATAAGGTTAAGAAACACCATGACATCCACATGTAAATAGAATAAGAATTTTAGTTAGTTGTCTATAAATTAATTGAATATTATTGAGCTGTTTGCTGTTGAATTTTCTAATGGGGAACTATATATTATTAGTTGATCGAATAAAAAGAATAGTAATGAAAATTTTGTTTTTGGAATTTCAAGACACGGCAACATGAATCGATATTCCCAATGAAATATTATAATAAGCAAGAAAAAACAGAAAACGGAAATGGGGAGCTCTGACCACACGGTTTAACATAACCATTAATATATAACTTGTTTTTTTTTTTTTTTTTTTTTTGAAACTAATATTTACTTTCTTTTACTATTATCTAGTAGCAATTTTTTATTTTTTATTTTTTGAAAGAAGTTGCATTTTCTTTTACGAAGTTCTAATTGTAATTTTTTTTACCGGCAATTAATTGCAATTCAGTATTGTACGGCTTATACCTTGTAATATTTTGAAGTACCTTCTTTATCCCGTTTATTTCACTGATTTAAGTTTTTAATTTCAATTTTACTATAGTTAAAAGCTCTCACAAAAAGTCACATCTAACTTTTTTACTACATGTAAAAACTCTCACATAAAGTTACATCTCAACTCGAATTAAAAACTCGAATAAGTGAGCTGAACAATACCTTGTAATAATTACTTGGGTAATTTTGTGTTTTTTTTTTCCTTTTATTTTATTTTCTTTTAATTTTTAGTTTTTATTTTATTTTATTTTTGCTTAAAGATGTGTAAAGGGCTTCATATTTTAAAAGGAGATTTGTTACTAAGCATGGTTTTCACCGGAGTTCATATGAAAACCATTATTTATTTGTTTGTTTACACGGGAATCGATGAGAAAATTTGAACAAGGAACTCAAATTCTGAGGTCAATACACCACAACAACTAATTAGCATTTAAGACAAATTGGAACTAATGTCTTTGTATCATTTGTAAAAAAAATTAAGTATGAACGACAGGCGACGAGGCCGTTAGCGCTATGTCTATGAAACCAAAAGAAAATAGAAGTGTTCAATAAAAGGAGGTGAAATATTTTTAGGGGACCGTCTCCTGTAAGCTGTCTTATTGGTAGGATCAATTTTCTGGCCGTAAGATCTGGTAAAAATCAAATGAGATTGAAAAAGTAATGCATAACAGACAGTTTTTTATACAGATCTGACAGCTAAAAATAGTTGAAAAAATAAAACTATCAGTAATTCTATTTTTCTGATTCAACAGGAAAAACACCTTACTTTCATATCATGATTCATGTCAACATTTCCTTTAAGGGTTATCTAAGAAATGGTCTTTGAATTACATATTTTCAAAATGTCTCAAATTTAATTTTCAACCTATCAGTTTGTTTTACTTTTAAAATGTCTCAAATGGTCTTTGTATATTCAATGTTCTATTAGTAAATTATAATTTAGTCAGCATATCACAGGTATATTTTATCATTTCTTTAAAATCTAACATGCAAATGATTAAAATTTAAACAAAGAGAAATCAAGGATTAAATTTGGAGCGTTTTAAAAGCCATGGATTAAAGAGTGATTGAGAATAAAATTCATGGATGAGATTAACCCTCCTTTAAACACTGGAATTGCAGATATTATGGAAATTGAAACCGAATACTTCGTTGACCTTGATTAGATTACTAATATGCTTTTAAAAACGAAAAAAAACAAAACAAAAATAAATCTAATCAATCAAGCTACATAGTATTATTCCAATACTCCCAATTCATCAAACAATCATAATCGTCACTAAATTTAATATCTTCCGACGAACCAACCCCGATCTGTCTCCTTTTGGCCGGACTCAGTGAGCTGAATTCCCACATTGACGAGGACGTCGAAGGCTCCGGCGAACGGCGCTTTGGCTTTATCCTAACCGGCTCCCGAGCCTCCGAGCCAATGAGGTGAGGGAAATTGAGCTTGGCCTTGGCTCCCCGCATCTCAAAAGCCGCCCGGTCATAGGCCAACGCCGCGTCCTCGGGCGTCTCGTAAGTCCCGAGCCAAATCCTCTTCCCGTTCTTCTTCGGGTCACGAATCTCCGCCGCGTACTTCCCCCACGGCCTCCGCCTCACCCCTCTAAAATGCATATTACTTCCACATTGCGGCGGCGCGTGACTCTCGAGCGCCGCCACTGATGTGTCATCATGCCCACACGCCGCCGGGGTAGCCTGAAGATCATGGATGAAACACTCGGTTTTCGCCGGAGATGCGTTTTCTTCGGTGGAGGGGCTCCATCCGGAGTTGGCTGCGTCGCTGAGAGCTCCGTAAACGACCATGTCATCGGTGTCGTCCAGCTCCGTGAAGGGCAGATCAGCACTCCAGTTCTCCGACAGAAAGATGTTACTGAAGCTCGAACTCCGACAATTCATCGGAGAATCAGAATCAGAAGAGATATCAAATTGATCATCACGGAGGAGATGCTCTCGGATAGCCTCGAGAAGAGTAAGATCGGACTCCGAGGAAGTCATCACTCCTGACATTGCGGAAATGTACACTAGCTCACAAAGGACTGAGAGGTACTGGTGATGAAGTACTGGTTTTTTTTATTTTTTATTTATTTTTTGTTTTTTTTTTTTTGAAGGTTTTGGTTGTTAAAATGGCTTTGGATGTAGAATAAGATTTGTGTGTTTTTGTGGAATGGTAATCTATATATAGATCTATATATAGATCAAGAGTAGGTTGTCATTTAGAAACTTTATATATAAAAACATATATTATTTTTAAAGGATGGAAGCCATGTTCGTTGAAGGTGTACCCTTTTCAGTCACATGTAATAACTGCGGGAAAGTGCTGTATAAATTATAATTTTTTAATATATTTATTGGATATACACAGAATGAAATAATTGATTGGTTTAATTAATATTTTGTGCACCCTGCCAATTGTTGCGTTGAAGTGGGTGCATTATTGAATTTCAATTGATAATTTAAATAAATAGTACATCAACTAATTGGCATAATATTCCTTTCTGATAGAGGGGAAAAGAAAACAAACAAGAAAAACTTGGCATAGTATTCGGTTGATATAGTACTGGTTGTTGTTAATATTGTTGTATAAATATCATCCAATCTAAATTTTCTCTTAACTTAATTAGGGTCGGATTTGAACTCTACATTTTATAATGATGTCAGACGTAAAAATATTGCTAGATTATATTTGTTGCTACTTTTCTTCTCCTTTCTATGCTATATATCAAATGGTCCAAAATTCTAATTGAATAATTTCATGTACTCTTCGCCTAGTAAAAACGATCATCTACTACCACACATGTATATACTGGTGGGGCGGGAAATGAATGAAAAAACAAAACAAAAGAAAAAAGATATAACATGTCGTTCTGTTGGTTGTTGCCACGTTTATTGGGTATAAATTTTGAAAGGACATGGTCCAGTTTTGAAAGAAAATTGTTCTTCTATGAGTTTAGCATTCCATTAATTTTAGTTTCGTGTGTTTGTATACTTAATGATATCTGGAATTTCGTTCTTTATTTACAGAAGTCAGAGTCACGTTTGATCCTTTTTTAATCATGATTTGATGTCGTTTTCTTTTCTTTTTAAAAAAAAAAATTGTGATAATAACCAGTGATTTACTTAAAATATGGTAGAATCATTTATTGACATACACAAAACTAATGGATGATATATCATTGATCTTGTAAATTAATCAAAATATACCAAAGTAGATATTCATCAATCAGTAAAATAAAATTAAAAAAATCTATTTTTAATTTTTAAAAGATCGAGAATTAAAATGAATTATTTTTTCAGTGCAAGAAACTTACAAGCACTTTTGTCATTTGAGTTCCTTTTAAAAAGGTTTTTTTTTAAAGAAAATTTTAAGACAGTACTTGTGACGTTTCCTTCAAAATATACTCTAAAAGGTAAATTTTTGTGTGAATCTAAACAAAATTACAAGATTCCACTGTTATATCTAACCAAAAGTAAAGCCATTGATGCAATAGTTCTTGACTATCTCTCTCTTTGTTTGTTTTTTTTTTTTAATTATTTTTTTAAGCCATTTGCTTGAAATCTGGCATTGCAACATTTGGAAAAAAACAACCCATGAAGCACCAATTATATGGTAAGATTTAGCCTTGGTGAAAACCAAGCTTTTCATTAGCACAAATTACAAAATTTTGCAGGGAGGTCGCCTGATAAATAACCAAAATTTTTACAATTCCATACGTTGTTTAAACTAATAATTCATTGTTGTTCCCAATTGATCAGCCAAACGTAATCTCCACTTTCAATACTTTCCCATAAACCAACGCCAAAGTGCCTCTTTTTAGCCGGATTCGATGAGCAAGTTTCCGAGGATGACGATGAAGGCTCTGGCGAACGGCGCTACGGTGTTATCCTAACCGGCTCCCAAGCCTCCGAGCCAATGAGGTGAGAGAAATTGAGCTTCGCCTTGGCTCCCCGCATCGCAAAAGCCGCCCGGTCATAGGTCAACGCCGCATCCTCCGGCGTCTCATAAGTCCCGAGTCAAACCCTCTTCCCGTTCTTCTTCCGGTCCCGAATTTCGGCCGCGTACTTCCCCCACGGCCTCCGCCTCACCCCTCTAAAATGCATGTTCCTCTCCATCTGCGGCGGCACGTGAGAATCACGTGCTGTATCTGTTGGCGTGTCATCTCCACGCGCCGGTGTAACAGACTGAAAATCATCAATGCAACTCTCGGTTTTCACCGGAGAGGTGCTTTCTTCAGTGGAGGCCGGGCTCCATCCCGACCATGTCATCGGTGTCGTTCTCCTTGAAGGGCAATTCAGCACTCCAACTCTCCGCCAGAAAGATATTACTGAAACTCGAACTCCGGCAATACATAGGAGAATCAGAACTGTCAAGAGAATTATCAAATTGATCCTCACGGAGAAGTTGCTCTCGAATAGTGTGGAGAAGAGCAAAATCGGACTCTGAGCAAGTCATCACTCTAGACATTTGTGGAAACTTATTCTAAGCTGGTAATTATTATTTTTTTTTTTAATTCCCGAAGATTTTTGGTTTGTTGAAATGGCTTTCGATGGAGAATATGGTTATGTATATTTTGTGAGTGATGGATCTATTATATATAGTTGGAGAGTTATATTTTATTCTGTTTTTATTTCATTTTCAATTTTTTTTTTAAAAAAAGCAATATGGAGGCCATGTTCGATGAAGGTGCACCTTTTTAGTCACATGTAATAACTGCGGAAAACAATTCAAAAGAAAAACTAAAAATAACTCGTAAAAGTACAAATTTTAAAATGAGGATACTATAAAAAATTGATAACATAATTTGATTGCTTGGAATTTTTGTAACTTTTTCTTTATGCATTTTGGAGTTGAGTTGTGACGTTTCATTAAATATTAATATTTGGTCGATGTTTAGTAGTATTGGTTGTTGTTAATGTTATGTTATCCAAGTTATGGTCCCGTCTATATGCTATCAAATCTCTTATCTTAAAAACAAAATTTAAAAAAAAAAAAACTATGCTCCTATGGTCCATTCTAATTGAGTAATTTTATGTACGCTTTGCCTAGTAAATTCACACCCTAATTACTAGGGGCCGGTAACTAAGAGCCCGTTTAGTTGAAGGATTCGTTCTCTGATTCGAATCATGATTCATAGTTTGTTACAGTATTTTCTCTCACAAAAAACACACGTAAATCGAAAATGGTTCTAATCCATAAACTAAATGGGCTCTAAATGCAACGGAAAGAATGAATATTAAAAGCTAAAAAAATGTGACAATTTTATTAGCACAACTACTTCTTGAACTATGAGTATTATTACATCACTACAAGAAAAAGGGGTTTTTGCGATGACTTTTTGTCGCCGCAAAAACCCGCATGTCATCACAACTAACGGTTTTTGCGACGACATGTCATCGCAGATTTGTCGCCGTAAATAATTCGTCGCAAAACTTTTTTTTGCGACGAAAAAGTATCGTTGCAACTGTATTTACAACGACAGGCTGTTTTTGCGACGACAAGCGTCGCTAATACGTCGTTGCAAAATTCGCGTGATATGATTATTTTTTGCGACGACATTTTAAATTGTCGTCGCAAATAATCTTATTTTTTTTGCGACGACAAGCCTAAAATAGTCGTCGTAAAAAACTGAAATTAATTTTTTTTTATAATTTTTAAAAAATGGCAATTAATTAATTTTTAATAATTTTAATTAAATATTATTATGTTACATACTGAATATAATTTATTAAGATACATTAAAAGTGAAATATAAATTAATATTAAAAACAATAAATCTAAATAAATTTATAAAATATATTATGAATACTACATGAATTGCATATATAATGTTCAAAAAAATATAAAAGTCTAAATAAAGTAAAAAATAAAATAGTACATATAACGGAATTAATCATCTAAGTTTGCAGCATCGCCAATAGCTGAATCATCATCTGAAGGAGGCAGAAGAACGTCTAGGTCAACTGGTTCTGGACGATCAATCGTAGGTAATTGGATGTTGGGCTGTAATTTAGCCACCAACTCTAACACCTTTACCTAATTCTTATAAATCTTAACTTGTTCCCGGTACGATTTCTTTAAATAACGACTCACACGTGGGTTAGGTTGAGCCGATGATGTTGCGTCTGAGTATGAACCAGCAGATGAAGGAGAAGCCCCAGAGTAATGCTTTTGGGAGAGCGTCAGACCCACTCCTATCTTATGTCATCTACGCATGCCAAGAACTTGCTCCAAAACCCCATGATTGTTAAGGAGTTGCATTTGTACGATCACCGTCTTTGTACAAATGCAACTCTTTGCGCATCCCCATATGTTGCAGATCGATTCTCACCTTGTCTGTATCCTTACTTTTTCCGTCAATGTCTAGAATTGTGCCCAATAAGCTGTCGCATACATTCTTCTCAATATACATGACATCTAAGTTGTGACGTAACGATAATGACTTCCAATAAGGCAACTCCCAAAAGATACTCTTCTTTGTCCAATTAAGCTCGCTTGCATGTCTTTTTCACTTCTTCCCGCCATACTTTTCATGTTTACCAGGCAATCTGAGGGACACATTTTGTAACTGAGCTAAGATTTGGTGAACAGATTTTCGAGCCGGTGGAGGTCGTTTCTCAACCTTACCATCAAACTTTTTATTTTTGCTCATCCCATGTTTAATAGGAAGCCATTGCCGAAGGCCAACAAAATAAGTCTTACTTGTTATCCACTTTGAAGGGGTTGCATCGTTGTAAGTTAGGCATGCTAAATAGCCCTAACCACTCCATCCAGATAAACTACTACGAGCAGGAAAATCATTAACTGTCATGAGCAACATAGCCCGCATCTGAAATGATGTATTCGAAACTGCGTCACGTACAATTACTCCTTCATTCCACAAATCTTTTAGCTCATCCACAATGGGCCTTTAAAAAACATCCATATCCTTTCCGGGTGCATTTAGGCCAGGAATCAACAATGTCAACATCTTATAAGGATCCTTAGTGCATAACCACATAGGTGAATTGTAGGCCGTTAAAACCACCGGCCACATATCATATGAGAGGCTCATGTTCTCAAAAGGATTGAAACCATTAGCGGCCAACCCCAAGCGAACATTTCTCGGCTCACGTGAAAACTCAGGATACTTTTCATCTACCTCCTTCCATTCATTACCATCGACTGGATGACGCATTAAATCCTCATCATTTGAATGCCCACGCTGGTCCCACATCATATCTTTAGCTGTGTGACGAAAACCGTACAGACGCTTCAACCGATCTGTTAACGGGAAATAACGTAGTACTTTCCACGACACTTGTTTAGTACCCTTTGTCTTTTTTTTCTTCCAACGGGATGTTTTACATACGAGACACGTTTGTAGATCAACGTTCTCCTTCCAAAACAAAGCACAATCATACTTGCAGACATGAATTGTTTCGTAACCCAGTCCAAGTTTACTCATAAGCTTCTTCGACTCATAATGAGAAGAAGGTAACTTCACATCTGGGAATGCATCTTTCAATAGATTTAACAGAGCATTTATACGCTCATTAGGCCACTTGTATAACACTTTTAAATGCATCAATTTCACTAAGAAATTTAAAGATGAATACTTAGTGCAGCCCGGATACAATCCCACCTGGAGCTCAGAAAGTAAATCCTTAAATTCAGCGTACTGTGCATCTATGCATCTTCTAGATCCACATGCGTCTCATCCAACATTTCATGGTCATCATTAATCTCAGCAACGTCTTTTAAGACTGCAAACATCTCGTCTCCTGGTTGATTAACTATTGAGTCGACACCTGAAACCGCTTTTACTTCACCATGGTGAATCCATGTACTATACAATGGATCAAAACTAAATCGATGTATATGCGCTCTCACAGTTTCTACTAGATACATTTCATGATTTCTTCATTTCACACAAGGACAGCTGATATGGCTAATTGAAGTTGCATAATTTTTTGGCGACCTCAAAAAAAGCAGATAACTCATTCCAATATTCATCCGACAATCGGTTCCTCAAATAAATCTAATTTTTGTCAATCGACATTTCAACTATAAACAACAACAGACATAACAATTTACTAATGTGTTTAATTAATTTTAATTTTACTCTTTATTAACACAATTAAATTTTATTAATTAAAGTTTGTTAATGAACTTATTAAAATTCTCATTTTCTAACTAAACTTCGCCAGCATAACGACTTATTTTTCATATGATCTAAAAATTAAAACCTGCAGAAAAATAACTTTAAAAGATTTCAACACACCATAGCTGCAAGATGTGCCACCCAGAATAAGAATCATAAACATATACTAAATTTCAACAATATAACAAAATCATAATTCAAATATTGTCATCATAATCCCGAATTCATACAACCAAAAACTACAATAATTTTAAACTAAATAAATATAAAAAACTTACAAAGTTCAAACCCACTAAACGGGGGCTGAAAATAGCAGGATTACGTCTGAGAAACCGTGCAAACAGCAACAAAAGTAAAAAATGAAACGCCTACATCAAATTAAAACATAGAACATAATTTTCAAACACCAAAATTAACATTTTATTAACATCTAGAGTAACATATAGACACAATTTTTGATTAATCAATGCAAGTTTAAATTTTCACATTCTCATAACCATAAAAAATGACTAAACTCGAACAAAATTTACAAACCAAATCTCTAATATTCAACTCCTAGAGCATCTAAATTCTCGTAACTCAATCCAAACACATACTCAATCCTAACTCAATCCATTTTCTTCTTCCATTTTCTCGGCAACCAAACAAAAATTACAAAAAAAAGGAGAAAACCCACCTCTTTGCAATCCTGGCGGGGGCGGGGCGGCGGCAGCAGGAGAGGGAAAGAAGAGAGAAGGGATCGAAAGAGAGAGAGAGAGAGAGAGAGAGAGAGAGAAGGGAAGAGAAAGATGGGGGGCGGCGGCGGCGGCAGGAGAGGGGAAGAAGAGCGAGAGAAATAAGCGAAGAGAGACAAAGGAAGAGAGAGAAAGGGAGGGCCGGCGGCGGGGGCGATAGGAAGAGGAGGCAGAGAGAGAGAGAGAGCGTCGGGGGAAAATGAAGAAGAAGAAGATAGGATATATTAGGTCAGATTTATTTGCGACGACATTGTCGTCGCAAATAAATTTAAAATGTCGTCGCAAATAATAAACAATTGTCAATTATTTGCGACGACAAAGAGACAATGTCATCGCAAATAACCTAAAATTATTTACGACGACATTTGTCGTCGCAAATAGTAAGATATTTGCGACGACTTATTGTCGTAAAAAATGGATTACCTTGGCGCCAAAAATTCGTGCCATTGAAATTTACACTCCAAAATTATTTGCGACGACATGGTTATTTTATTTAACGGGAGTAATTGTGACGACATGTCGTCGCAAATATGGTATTATTTGCGACGACAAATGTCGTCGCAAAAAAAGTCGTCGCAAAATGCATTTTGATCTCTAAAGTTTTTATTTTGATAGTTAATCACACCTTAAATTTTATTACATTTTATCAATTTTAATACTCGACATTTAAAAAGTGTATAACAAATAAAATTCTGGAGAGTTTATCTACATATGAAAAAGAACAATATTTAATTTTTTTATTTTTTATTTGTGAAACAAAGCTCATGAATCACGCCTGCATCTGTTGGTACATACATGATAATATACATTTTTGTGTAACGTACTGGCTTCTAATAAGTTCTATTTAACAACTAAACGTGGATTATTTTATTTTTTGTAAACCCTCGCATGCTTTTAGTTCCGTCTCTTCTCAGCTAATTAATTAATTGTAAACTTTAGATATACACTAGCTTTAGTTATAACTAATGATCTGTACTTCCATAATATATAGAACAGAAAATATTTTCAAGAATATTACGTATTTCATAATTAATATATAGCTACGACATAGAAGAAAAGATGCTAATACGATATTATTGAATACATTTTTCCTTCTTATAAACATTTATTTTGTTTTTAGTCGTATAAAATGATGGCAATACTATTTAAAAAATTCCCACAAAATAATTAAAAATCCCACACACTTTTTCCAACAAATATGAACTACCCAACGAATTTAAGAAATAAACAAAAAAGGTGATGGCAGAGAGATCAGATAGGTGACTAATGGAGACTTATTTTATGCTAAACTCTCGTGTTTAATGACATCTGATATAATGAAGTGTTAGCCTTGTTAGGCGCAGGCTGTCGTCACCTAAAAATCCTAATTTTAATCTCATAACAATTAACAAAGATTTGTGCTCCCAAAAAGAGCCATAAAACTAACAAAATTGTTAGGTAATAATCTCACCCTGTACAGATCATGAGTTCATCACTCATCATTTCAAACTCTATTTTTTTTAAAGCTATATATGTAAAATCTGGCCTAATTAATAACCCACATTTTACTCTTAAACTCATTTTCTTCCAGCTGATAAATTCCAGGTTTTCAAAAAGAATGAACTCCACTAATTAATTTATAATGATACAAAGTGCAGATAACCCCATCTTCCGATTAAATTAATCATGATTTAAAACACAATATATACACGATACAGAAGGTTGCCTTAAATCAGCCAAATAAAATATATGTAAATATAAAGAGAACGTTTTGACAATATTAGACAAGAACGTTGCCTTATAAGTCACAGTTTCTCCCTTAACTATTCTCTGTCATTGGATATTTAATTTGTGGGACCACTCAAAAATAACCAGTAAAAGTTCGTGATAATCAGCACAAACACGCACACATATATATAATTATATATTTGTATATAGAGATTGTTATTTAAATTTTTGATTGATTCGGCCTTTCAAAATACAGTCGTTGCTTGTTAATAAAGAAAAAATAATAATTTTAACCACTGAAAAGTCCACAACGTATTTCAAATGATGTAAAAGCGTGCTATTTGTCTGTATTAATATATATATATATATATATATATATACTTGGTAGAGTTTTTGTAGACAAAATTAGTAGTGTATATGTATGATAATTAAGAAGTTGGAAAGACTTATCTTTATTGCTTCATTAGCTATAAGTAAACAGTTCTACTAATATTGAAGGTGGAGAGGAATCCCCACCTACTACAGTTTTGCACCCTTTACTTACCTAACTTAATGGAAGGGTTCATTGAGTCGAACATCTGTCTATAGCCCGGTATCTTCATACCTCATCTAGACTATAGTAAAAAAAAAAAAAAAAAAAAAAAAATCTCGTAACATTATAAAAACTCAAAGAATATTCCATTAAACTTAATCATGTAAAAAATTCATCAATATATCTACTAATGTCTCATGAAAAAACAATCCAGACTTAAAATCAAATTAAACGCTAACAATACTAAATCAAACTCTCAAAGCTAAATCTATAAGGATTAATGGGCATCATAAGTAAAAATGTCATTCCAAATTTAATTGTAAATACACGTTTGCCTTTAATATTAACGTTGAAGTCAAATCCCTCCCTCGGGTTCAGAAAATAAAAGTGTGCAAGACTTATATGTCCAAAAGTAGTAGAATTGTTGCAATATATTTGGAAGAAATTGATATATTTTAGTGGCATAATAACTAAATTTTCATTGAATATCCAAAGTTTTACAATTTCGAAAGTGTAACTACATCAGCTAAATGTGATCCATCAACATTAAATTAATTCATTATTGTTCCCACTTCAGCAAATCGTAACTGTCTCCACTTTCAATAATTTCCAAAGAACCAATTTTTCCGACGTGCCTCCTTTTTGCCGGACTAAACGACCAAGTCTCCGACGACGTCGACGATGACGGTGATGATAAAGGCTCTGGCGTTCGGCGCTTCGGCGTTATCCTAACCGGCTCCGGAGCCTCCGAACCAATGAGGTGAGGGAAATTGAGCTTGGCCTTGGCTCCCCGCATTTCAAAAGCCGCCCGGTCATAGGCCAACGCCGCGTCCTCCGGTGTCTCGTAGGTCCCGAGCCAAACCCTCTTCCCGTTCTTCTTCGGGTCCCGAATCTCAGCCGCGTACTTCCCCCACGGCCTCCGCCTCACCCCTCTAAAACGCGTGTTCATCCCCTGATGCGGCGGCGCGTGAGATTCACGCGCTGTAACTGTTGGCATATCATTTACACGCGCCGGTGTAACAGCCTGAAATTGTTCAGTGAAATCCTCGGTTTTCACTGGCGAGCTGCCTTCTTCGGCAGAGGGGCTCCATCCGGAGTTGGCGGCGTCGCGGAGAGCACCGTAAACGACCATGTCATCGGTGTCGTCCTCCTTGAAGGGCAGATCAGCACTCCAACTCTCCGACAGAAAGATGTTACTGAAGCTCGAACTCCGGGGATACATCCGAGAGTCAAAATGATCAAAATAATTATCAAATTGATCATCACGGAGAAGTTGCTCTCGAATAGCGTCGAGAAGAGCAAAATCGGACTCTGAGCAAGTCATCACTCCAGGCAATATATTTGTGGAAATGCACTCTAAAGGTGATGTGGTTTTTATTTCTTTATTTTTCTCTGAAGATTTTGTTTGTTTAAATGGCTTTGAATGGAGAATGGGATTTGTATATGGTGATCTATATATAGATGGAGTATGGCTTGCCGTTTATTGAATATATAATATATGGATTGGAAGCCATGTTCGATGAAGGTGTTCCATTTTAGTCACGTGTAATAACTGCGGAAAACTGTTAGTTCTAATTCTAAAATTGATAAAATAAATGAAGATTCCCAAAAAAAAAAGAAAAAGAAAAAAAGAAATTGATTGGTTAGAATATTTTGTAACTTGCTGACCTTCGCTTGGAAGTGCGTGATTATTGGAGTTGGGGTGATGTTAATTTATTAAATAATAATTAGTCGGTTAACAGAGAAATATTTAGTACTTGATTAATAAAGTGCTAAGGGACGACAGGGCTAACTAGATCGATGTGGCATAATATTCCTCCTTGGTAGAGACAAAAAATTGTATATATTATTCATTATTCAATTTCAATCGCGATATATACATATATATATATATATAGGATTAATTATAAAAACTCCTTCTGAACTATACTCATGTGACACTTTGTCTTTAGATTTTTAAAATGTAATATTTGTTTCCTTAAATAATAAAATGTTAATAAAAAGGCTCCAGTTAAACTTAACTAAAATTGACATTTAATTTACTATTTTGAGAGTATTTTGATAATCTTATAGCTTAACATTTAATTTCGATCTAAACTAATTTAAATTATAAGAAAAACATCATAAATGTTTTTATTCTACTAAAAAAAATTCATTAAATTTTTAACTTACATTCAATCAATAATGAATGCATAATAATTAAAAGTTAAATTAGTTTTAAATTCAAACTAAAATTTTAAACCATAAAGCTATCAAATACCTTAAAATAACAAACTATATATCAATTTCTCTTAAAAAAAACTTAACGAAAGGGGTTTTTTTTTAACATTTTATTGTTCAGGGAGAATAGATATTGCATTTTACATGATCGAGAGACAAAATGTTAAAAAGAGTATAATTTAAGAGGAATTTTTGTAATTAATCCATATATATGTTCTATAATAATACTGGTTGTTGTTAAATTTGCCAAGTCAGGTCCATTCTAATATTGAGTAGTTTTATATACTCGCTGCCTAGAAAACGATACCCTATAATTACTAGTGGGAAGGGAGATGCGCGAGGAAAAAAAAATTAAACGAAAAAAGAAAAAAATAAGTGATTGAAAAGCGATTTTAGCCACAAAAAAGAAAGTGATAGTACATGTGTAATATACATACACACAAGGATAATGTGGTGTGTAAATTTACACACTAGCTATTTGTTCCTTTTTTATTTTTATTACAGGGATTTTAGATATACCTAATTATTTAAATTTGTATATACCGGCCTCATCCGCTTAACTACCAAAATTAGAAGCGTATATAATTTTCAATGAAAAGCAACAGTTTTTTATTTAAACATTAATGCTCATGAATCACGCTTATAAGCTACTTGGTCTAGTACAAGTGTCCTATTTAACAAGTGGAACCAGTTTGGCTTAATTTTAACTTTGGCCTTCCAACTATACACTTTGTCCCCCTCAACTCTTTTTTCTCAGGATAAAATTATTTTGATACTCAGTGTTATAGCGAAACATACTTTTTGTATTCTATATTTTTTATAATATTGAAATAGTACCTCTTAGTGTTTAAAAGCATATTTTTAAGATTCTAAAACTGATTTTTGAGATGTAAAATAACCTTAATATCCTTCTATTTAATTAACCAAAAAATTAATAAATCTAGAAAAAAAAAATCATGAGCTTTTTTTACTTTGTTGTTTTCTTTTAAATATTTTACAATATTTTTAGATTCTTTTAAATTGATTTCTATTTAATTAATAAGAATTGATTCCGTTCGCGTTCTCCAGCCTGGTTTGACCCACTTCCTTAGCTAGTTTAGAGATTAGATGTCTCAAAAATCAACTTCCAGGTACTAAAAAGATATTTTTAAAAATATCGAGATACCATTTTAATATTATCAAAAACACAATGTTTCATTATAACACATAGTACTGATATAATTGTATCCTTTTTTTCCTCTCTTCTAAACTTCAAAATATAACAAATCTCATATTTGATCTATCAAATAATATCACGTTTGACCCTTCTATCGTAAAAATTGTTGCAATGAATGGATTCATGACACATGGGCATCACATGCCTTTTTAATGAAGCATATATTTTTGGACGACTCCTTCCCCTCTCTTTCCTTCCAATTTACTCATAGCTAGTTTTGACCTAAATCCAAATTTGCATTCTAAATCCAAATTTTAGAATGCCAAATTCAACAGTACTCAAATTATTAGAGCATTGTCCTCTAACGAACGAACTATAAACAACAACAGACGTGAAGGGACGAAATATTATTTCTTAGTCTCTTCGTTTTTTTTTTTTAAACTGCTGCGATGAATGTTTTGTAAGAAGATGAAGATTGAGTTAGAGTTGGGAACTAAACAATCAAACGGAAGAGTACTTTTTTGATAGATTGGATGTGTGTAAGAAAATTAACCAAAACCAATACAGTGCCGAATCTCAGTTTTTATACGGGAGTGGAAAATTACTTACTATTTTTGGTGCTAAATTTGACATATATACTTGGTGTTAAATTTAACACCAATTATAGTACATAAATATCAAAATTTAACATTTGATTGTTATATTGACATTTTCATTCGATCCTTACAAGATTTAATTTTGATCAATAAATTATCTTAAAGATTGAAGTATATTTTTACAAGTTCTCGAGCTTGAAATTTAGTACAAGTTCCCAACTTCATTGCAACTTTGATACAAGTTCATAAGGTTTTCTAGAGAAGAGCTTTATTGAGAGGGTAATATTTTTTTGGTTTAGATGACCAACACAATTTTCTGACTAGTTATTGGCCACCTAAACGCTCTTAGGGTCCGTTTGAAATGTATACTCAAACTAAGATTCTTAATTCTGACGTTTGAAATTCAAATTTTTTGTGTGAGAAAAATACTGTAACAGATTTGAATTTGAGTATATGAAACAAACGGGTCCTTAGAATTTGGAAGTCAAAGGTTGCCTCTCGATTAAGGTCATGCTAAACAGGCCTTAAAAGTAGTTTAGACACTAATTTATATTATTTTTCTTCGGGTATATATAACAGCATCCGGCCTCAAAGAGGAGCAATAAAAGTATACATGGTGATCTCAGCACATATACGTATATATATAGTTTCTTGATTGAATATTCCTTTCAAATTACAGTCATTTTGGTTGCTATCATAGAAAAATGTAAGAGCAAAACGTACTTCACATGTTAGGAAACTAATGTAAAGAACGTGCATTTTGTGCATGAATATCATATTTAATTTATTACATGTATATATATATATCAAATAGTATCTCAATCCTTACCAAGAAATAAAACACAATCACAACCATTTCAACAAAAATTGACATTTTGAGTTTCAAAGCTTTGACGACTTGCATTTTTTTTTTCTACCAACTCTGTTTTGAAGAATAACTTTCGCCTTAAAACTAGATTGCAAGAATTACATTATTGTCTTATTATAAAGTCGCGTTCTCACTACAGCCTTACGCGAAGACAACAATTGGTTAGTTATGCTTTTAAACAGAAAGTTTGACATAGTATAAGTAGATATAAGATAACATGATGCGCAAAGTACTATGATTAACAATATTGATGACTTTGGGTCATTCACTGCTTGGAAACAAAGTCAATTGAGAATATATCGATCAATCCAAGTTTTCTTCATGTTAGCAGAAAAGAAAAATCGAAATTTTCCACACTTTAGTAATAATATTGTACATTTCAGTCTCACACACATGATACTTTCAAGTCTCTCTCTCCCTTAATTTAATTATCCTTTTCAAAATTCAATTTTTTTAACCCAAAACATGCCTCAATCTAACCGAATATATATATATATATGTTGGGATGTGAACTCAAACCACGACGCTGACCCTTCGGGGTTTGATTTCTTTTTTTTTTTGAGGATTAAGATGAAGAGTTTAGTCTTCTAGCTAGCTAGGTATCACTTCTATACGCTAGCTAGCTGGAGTACACAACGTACAAATTAATGGACGTTTATTATTTCTTCTTATTTTTCAGCCATGCTTGCATAGTGATAATTAAAATGATTCCAAAAGGAATCACCATGAAGTAATTATAAGGATTTTCTTAAATTTTATTCAGAACGTGAACAAGTTTCACTTGGACACAAAACGCGGGGAAATATAAGGGTATGTTTCAGTTATGACTTAAGTTGTGTATGTGAAAAAATGTGATTTGAGTTGTGAAATAAATAATGCCTAATTTACTTTCCACGTTGTCCCTTTTTAAGGAGAAGAAATCTTTCTACAATACCGACCTGGATCATGGACTTCTTCTTCCTCTTTATTTCTTTCGTTCTTCTATTTTTTTTTAAGAGATGATGTGAACGTGCATATTGATCTCGCACAAGAATAAATAGGGAGTTTATTATAGTTTTTTCTTTTTTTTTTATTTGTTTCGGAAGCAAAGAAAATAGGTCTAGATTATGTTGAAAAGAGAGAGAAAACCAGGTTAATACTCGAGTATGGAGTAAACATACATACACTAATGAGTAATATTAAGGACATCAACTCAAATATTAACTTTTATGTATTAATTGATGTGGAACATAAGTTGTCATCTTTTTATTAGTAGATACAATGTCTTTCATTAATTGACGTAAAAATGCTTTAAACACCCACTAATAAAAAAATGACAATTCACATACCATATGAGTTAATACATAGAAGTTGAGATTTAACTTAGTATTCTTAATATTATTATAATATACGTGATAAAAATCGTGGTGTCAGTTGTAGACTTTTTTTATTCAATATATTAATATAACCTAAGTAATATATTCCCAAGTGACAAGTTTATAAAGATGTTTTCTGATGTGCATGACCAGCTGGCAAGAGACACCCGAATCCAACAAAATCACATCCCCATTAAAAAAAAAAACGAAAAATATATAAGACATGACCCAATTAAAAGCAAATGGAATAAACAAATGATCTGGAATTTAAATTAAACAATTCAACATGTGAAAGCAGAAACAAATATTAAAGAAGTAGTGCACGCGGCTTGACCAAATAAGAGGATCAATATAGATACAATTACATAATTACTATATAGTTTTTATTAACTTTTTCATTTTTGCTGCTAGTTTTAATTAGCTATAGCCAGTAGTTAATTTGGTTCTCTCTAAATAGTAATTAGAAGTTAAACGATGGATACCAAAGAAATGTACGACGGAGAAAAACTTTGCACCACCCTAGACTTCGACTTTTTCACTTATTAGCTATCCTACAATCTATCTTCCACTACAATATTCTTGATGGGCCTGTTTATTTGCGTTTTCATTTTCATTTTTCACGGTTTTCAAAGCAAAAAAATGAAAACGGGTGTTAAAAACGTGTTTGGTGCAATTTTTTTTAAAAAACAAAACCAAAAACGTTTTTGTCTTTTTGTGGAAATCAGAAAATGAAAAAAATGTGTTTTCATTTTCTCGTTTTCGTTTTCTGTTTTCTGAAAAACGGATTTCACTTTTTTTTTTCTTTTTCATTTTCTTCCCTCTTTTCTGAAACCGTTTTTGTATTATATATGTTTATTTAATATATTTATTTAATA
>NW_010357868.1:604194-637252 GCF_000414095.1 Morus notabilis
CCGCCGTGCCCCGCCGCTGCTGCCGGCGGTGCTGTTCCAGCTTATAATTGCCACTGTTCGAGCTTCAATAATGGCCTCTTCTTCGCCGAGAATAGCCCCAAATCGCAATGCAAATTAACCTAGATAGTATTTGTTGATCATCATTGTTTCCGAAGATCAGGACGTACTTTTGTCCCACGAAAATCACGCACCTATTTTGCATGGACTGATAATATCAATAGTACGAGTATCGTTCTACCCAATAATGATGATAATCGACCGATCGAGAAAGTGGCGGCGCGTGACATTAACTTACTTTTGGCTAATCCAGAAAGCGGATACATTAGTGGAGAAATTAGGGATGTGGCAGGTTTTAGCTACTTTATATTTAACTAATGACCCATTCTCTCTCTTACTTCACCATCTGTGATCTCCAGCAAGATGAGAAGCGCCATTAGGGAGGCTCGATAACAAGGAAGATAGAGAAGAGAGAGTTAAAAGGTGAAACAAAGAAAAACTAAGGCCCTGTTCATTTCGCTGATTCGAGTTTAAAATTCGAGTTTTGCTACAGTAAAAAGCTCTTACAAACAATCACATCTAACTTTTTTGCTACAGTAAAAAACTCTCATATAAAATCACATATCAACTCGAATTAAAAACTCGAATCAGCGAACTAAACGGACCCAAATAAGAAAAGCCCAGGACCAAGAAATTAGACATTAAAGATCAATCAATATTTAACTAGTAAATCAATAATTTTTATCTGTAATTTAAATACTTATAATGGAGAATGAATGATTGATTTGGCCGTTAATCACAGATCACTAATGTTGATGTCCAGTGATTCAAAATGTTTGTACAAGTAAGAACATTAATAGAGTTATAGAGTTTGAGATGACTTATTTTCTAAAACTTAAGTTTACAGTACTATAGGTGGCCTATTAGTATATATCGATGAAGTAGTACATAAAATGATTAGTTATTATAAAAATATGTAAATGAAATAAGAAGAATATTATAAAAGTATAGAAATAAATGAATTGCACGTGTTATTCTAGATCGTTTAACAAAGGCGCATAATAATATTAAAAAAATAGACACGTTCTTCGCATTACAGATTATTTAATTCATTGCTCTGACCTCATCATGCAGATAGTCTGAGAATCCTCATACTATCTATCATGATCAGGAAAAAAAAAAAAAGAAAAATACGGGTTAATTTTATGAATGGTTCTTAAAATTTACATTCAATCTTAACTTAATTTTTGACTTTTTAAACGTCACACAGTTAATCATTGAAGTATTATTTTGTTCAAATGTCAGTCATTACATCAATTATGTGTTAAAATTTGATGAAATTTGTATAAATTAAAAATTAAAATTAGAAACAACTAAGATTTTTTTGAGAATATTTGTAGAAATGAACTTTTATTTTTTTGAATTGTTTTTGTCTCTAAATTTTATATGCGTTCAATTTTAGTCGTTAATTTTCACAAATTCCGTCAAATATTTATCACCAAGCTAATAAAAAGACTAAAATTAAAACAAAATAAAATTTCAGTGACCAACTGTATGACATTTTAAAAGTCATAAACTAAAGTAGAATTGACAGTAAACCTCATAAATCATTTGCGAGATTAACCCAAAACTACAAAAACAAAATCCCCTTGATCTTTCAGCAGCCACAACGGCCAAATCAACATATTTCTCTTCTTTTGAGCAATATATCTCAAAACTCATTTGACCCAAATATAATGAATAAATTATGATATTTCCATTTGTAAAAGATGTAATTGAAATATTTTTGAAACTTGGCTTTTCTGAGAGCAAGAAAAACAAAAGGAGATTATTAAGTTGAGCAAAGAAAAATAAGTGAGTAAAATTAGGTAAAGTAATTAATATCTTTAAACAAATTAATTATGGTTCGGACATCAAAGAACAATGATTCACTTGTTTCAAATTCAATTTTATATAATTTATCTTCCTCCATCTCTCCTTTTGCGGCTTTATCTTTTTTTAATTTAAAGGTTGAGTCAGCTTTGCCTTCAATATAAAGCAACAAAAGTATTCTCTTATATCATGACAAAGAGAAATTAATATAATATAGGTAGAGTATTTCAATTTAAAAAAAAAAAAAGAAAAATTCCTGCAACAAGCAAAAATTTACAAATTGAAGAACAATAAACAAAATAAATAAATAAATACCAAAATAGAATTATAATTTATTCCAAACATTTAAAAGACGTGATGAAATACTCTTGCCAATTCCCACCTGCCACGCCCGCCTGCCTGCACCAGTCCAATACAATCGAAGCTTCATAGAAACGACGAAATTATTATTTTATTAAAAATGGAATCAATATCACATCAATACATGTCGGTGTGTGTGTGTATATATATGCATATATCATCTGCGACAGAGACTTTCAAACCATCCAAAGCCATTGTTTTGTAATTCGCATTTCACAGATATCTTCTATTTTTATATTATAAACGAAAACATCATATTTCAGGCAAAACATGTCGAGTTTTTTCATTCCAAACTCCGCCGACATGGCTCTTCTGGAGTCCGTTCGCCAACACCTTCTAGACGACGATTGTGTCAATCCTCCGGCGACCTTTTTCGCCAATGTGGCTCCGGTACGCGAAGCTACTCGTATGACGGGGATAGAACAGTACCAAGAGGGAGCACGTGAGAGACACGCGCCGTCAGGAGGGGTGCATTTTAGGGGCGTGAGGCGGCGGCCGTGGGGGAAGTACGCGGCGGAGATTAGGGACCCGAAGAAGAACGGCGCAAGAGTGTGGCTTGGGACGTACGAGACGCAGGAGGATGCGGCTTTGGCTTACGACCGAGCCGCTTTCAAGATGCGTGGCTCCAAAGCCAAGCTCAATTTCCCTCACCTCATTGGATCGTCCCATGAGTTGGAGCTCGCGAGAGTGACTCCCAAGCGGCGCTCGCCGGAGACTTCGGCTTCGTCGGGCGACGGTGGATCGCCCAAGCGGAGGAAGAGTGGAAATGGCTTTGAGGTTGAGGCTAAAGTTGAGTTGGATGATGAAACGACTTGGTTAGGTTTTTGCCCGCATGAAACCATAAACGGTTGGAAGTGATTTGCTGTGAACGAATTGTACAAGTAACTGCTGCGTCTCTTTGACCATCAGTCACCGTCTAATGGATTATTCATTTATTTATTTATTCATTTTGCTCGAGTTTATCTTATCAATATCGGGCATGATTGTGAGATATCCGTCCACAAAGTCAGCTTAATCACATCAAAATTATATTAAAAGTAATATACATATATATGAATGAATTTTTATATAAACCAGTTTTTAATAATTACATTTTTATAAATAAAAATAATAACTCATTAATTAATAAATACTAAAGTAACCGTTAATACTACACTACATATACACACATATATATACTATCAATACTACAAATATACATAATTATATATATAACTTTGACACAACTTAATAGAGTTTTATTTTTCAAAAAATAAAATAAAATAAAATTGACTTTTCTCAATAAACCGGCTGCATAACAAATGCCTTTTTTAGAGAAAAGTCGTATAACAAATCTATTTGTCCTCTTCATAACATTTTCTTTTTCAAAATTTATTTATTTGGTCATTCTTTGTAGACATAAAGTCGATGTAAACATAGCGAAGAAAAATGAATGATTCCTCATGTAGACCTCGTAATATTAGCAACCGTGCCAACATTGCACAATATTCTGCTCATATATGAAAAAACCAACACTAAAATTCCAGAAAGATCTACATTTCAAAAGCTACTTTGATTGGAGCATAAAAAGGCGCAAAGGAATTAATAAGGTTTCAGTATAATACGTTCCAAAATGGAAGCCGCACCAACAAATCTGGGTTTCATCTTGACAACTCAATTGGGATAACAATGGCTACAAGACATCCTTACTAGAAAGAAAGAAAGAAAGAAAGAAAGAAAGAGCCTGAAGCAACAGAAGACAGGTTTAGTATCCGAGGAAGGAACGGCATTTTCTCCAACTGCAGAGATCAACGGCTATAGGATTAGGAATTCCATTGGCAAAAATCATGGCAAGTCGATCGAAAACCCATCTTCAGTCACATCGTCACATCTCTTATCCCTATTTTCACGAAATCGGATGCCGTCTCCTGCAGTTTTTATTTGTCAATCAAGCACGAATCATAAAGGAATTCACAAATTTTACGACATGGATAAAACTGCAAATTACAAAACAGGCATTGATGCTTTTCCCTGAGATTTGTGTCATGTGATCTGTCTTTCCACTGATTCAAGTGAACACGTCACTTAGTGTGATTAAATGAGAACTAAGATCTCTTATCAATATATATATATATATATATATATATGAGAACTAAGATCTGATCCAAAGCAATCAGTTTTTATTTAGTAAACAAATAAAATTATGAGTTGACCATCTGACGAAAGATGTTATATGGATATGAGTTGAGCATCGTTTGTTCATTTTCAGATTAGGGGTGGAATTACCTCTTTGGTCGGCTACGGTCTTCCTCGTAGTCCATCACTCCACCAGGTTCAGAGTAGATCTCCTCGTGCCCTCGGTAGTCAATGTCGGCCTGCTCATAGGGTGTAACTTCTGCCACAACGTAAGTAAGACACATCGACCAATATAACCCACATTTCAATATAAGACCCTCTATAGATGATGGAAGGGGGCTAGGGGTTGTTGTAAGATATTCAAAGTTCCAGCTAAGCTCACTATTTATAGTGGCAAAAAAGGCTAAGCAATATAGACGTGCTCGAACAGAAAGCAGGACGTCAGACGTCTTACTAGTTTCAAGTTATTTTGCCCTCAAAAACCTTAGGATTATGAAGCTTCCAAGAAAATCCACCCAGTTACAGTTCTAAACACTAACTATTAAATTTCCTAATTTTATTTCCTAGTCGGGAATTGTTAAATTTTGCCATTTTTCATTTGTCTAAGGGAATGGTTTTAGATCTTATTATCTCACTTTCATCCCAATCATAAAGTATACAGAAACGAGACAAAACCCCATGGAAAGTCCAACTCCACTTAAAACGATCCTGATTGTGCATAGCTTTTGAAAATAAAATTAGAAAACAACAAAGCATTGAGATCATATAACTGAATTCACGTCATTTAAGGAAATGATCAGTATTACGAGATATCAGGCCTTTATTAAAAAAACAAGAAGGCATTGATTCTATTTATTTTCCGCACAACAGTTTTTCCCTTTTTCAGCCTCTGCTTACTTGTGCTGCCTACTTTGATTTCATAATAATTGACCAAATAAAATCACTAATTTGGCTTATTATGGCCGTCTAGAGAATAGATTCAACGAACAAATATGCACATGCAGGTTATTTTAAGGCAACATTTCCATAAAAGATTTCTAGGCAATTAAAGAGATAAACTTGATTTACTGACCTTGAGGGAAAGGGACTTCTTTACTTCTTCCACCCTGTCTTCAACATCTTTTTTGTGCTTCTTGTCCAACTCACTCACATTATCAGCCCACTTTATCTTTTCTTGAATTGAAACAAGCAGATCGTCTGATGTAGCCAGCCTAGATTTTCATTCAAAGAAATACAGGAAACAGATGTCTGTCAGATATATTATCTCAAAAAGAAACCTCATAAACTATATAAATAGCCATAAGAGTACTTTATCACCACACCAATGTGCATAAATTTTCTAGATGCAACGTAACACATCCCTCTAGATCATAAATTCAAGTATTAAACTATCTATGAGAAAAAAAAAGAAAGAGAAAAAGGATAGAAAAGTAACGGTAAAGACCCCATGGCACGGCATCATCTTCATGAATAAAAAGTCGTCATTCATTCAAAGTTGTACATCCACAAAAATTTCCATCAAAATTTTCAGTCACATGCCAAACAAAAACAACTCTTGAATAGGAAGTTTTATCAAAACTTATATTGAAAGCAAAAATACGGGCGTTGGAGTATACCAATGCAAGTTTAACCAAAAATGTTACCAGTTTGACAGTGTTTGTATCATAGACCCAAGCTGTCCAGGTCTCAGATCTCTTCCTGCAGCAAATTGAACCTGCATGTCATAAGACAAAATAAATTAGACTTTTTGAAGGAATAATTAAACTGAGATAGAGGTCGGAAGGGAGAGAGAAGAGAAAAATATCAAAAAGAAATAGCAAAAGATCAAGGGTAATAATGTCATACCTCAAAGCATCTTCGAAGTTGGTCAAGCTTTCCTCTAACTATGCCCTGAAAAAAAAAAAAAAAAAATATATATATATATATATATATATTACGAGACATCAATTTAGGCCTTCAACAACTGATCTATCTTTCTCTCCATCTTAAAGTACCAAGAAAAGGAGAGACAGATTGATGCTTTGAAGCATCATCAAGCTTGTTATCCATATAGGTTCACGAAGTAGATTAGCGAAAATTGCAACCATAAAAAATTTCTCTCAACAGTTTGAAAACACGCTCCTTGAAGTTGGAAGAAAGATCCTCAGAATCAATAAAAACTTTTCCTTTCAATAGTTGAAGAAAAGAGAACTTACAACCCAACAAGAATTTATGCACACAGAGAAAGAGAGAGAGAACAAAAATACCAGCATCTTCACATAAAAGAAGAGTATAGTAGAAAATAAACACCACTAACAAATATAGAAAAGCTACAAACTGAAGAAGAAATATAGAACTTAGAAGAATACATACCGCGTACATGCACTCATTAATAAGGAAGTCCTCAAGTTCACGCACATTTATAACATCTAGTTCCTGCATTAGTTGATCATAGGGCAGCACCTGGAAGGCTCAAAAGAACTAGAAATATGAGAGAAGTTAAAAAGAAAATACACACACACACACATCTGTGACAGTATGAAACAGTTAAACAAGGGAAGAAAAGGGCTGAAAACCTAGTAATGTATTTCAGAAGAAAAAAAAAAAAAAAAAATTGTGTGTAAGGCATTGGATTGAATAGAAAAGGAGATCAGTCCACAAATGACAAATTCCTCAATCAGCAACCATCATGACTGAAACAGGGCATAAAGAGCAGTCTACAACACTCCAAGAGAACGAAGGTGGTCAAGTATTTGAGGAATGCAATACCTTGTTTGTCTCAGCCAGTGTAAGGACAGTAAGTTGCTTTAACTTCAACACTTGCTCAGGGGTCAATTGTAGAAGACGACCAGCATTTCCTATACAGGACATAGTTTAATTGTTTATAGGTGATGTCTTGAGACATTATTAACTCAGCCTAAATGAAGCAAAAATTACGTAATTTTAGGTACAATCTTACAATATCAGAAATTGTTAGAATTGGAATTTCAAACAACAATATGGGATAAAAACCAGACAGGGTTATGGATGCTTACTCTTGAAATCACTCCACGTGCCATGTGCGAATAGGCGAAGCACATCCAAGTACACGGAGTTTTCAGTACCTTCAAGCTATACAATTCAAAGGTCAGAAGAAACAAATACACAAAGTGAAGCGGATGAAGAGTAATTAATAACTCAACTTTGATTATAGAGAAAAAATACAGGGAAAAATCAGAAATTTGTATTAGATCAATGGACTTTCCAGTTTAGCATTCTAAATCATGAGAAACCCTTTCGTTGTCTAAACTAAAACGTAATATCAGTTACTTCAAGAAAAAAGAAAAATTACATAAGTTAAACCACTTTACTAATCAAATGATTTTCCCACATCTTATCATTATAACCCAAACTCCGCCTATACGGTGATTCGTATAGCCGGTCCTAAGCCCGGGTAAAAGAGGAAGGTTGCGGTAGGTTGACAGCCAGCGTAAAAATATGTCACTCTATATGGATTTCTCATTGACAGACTCTGTTGGGGCGTTCCATACGTGCGACAGACTATGCCGGACCCCGGGTATAGTGTTAAATAGGCAAGGGGGGTCCTTGCACATTTTCATGGACATGTGTGGGGGGAGAAGCTAGCTCATGCGCCATGTTGGGCCTCAGATATAGTGACAAATATGCAAGGGGGGTCCTTGCACATTCATGGACGTGTGCAAGAGGCAAAGCTAGCCCATGATAGTAAAATTCGTCTAGGCAGTTGGAATGTAGGTTCTTTAACCAATAAATCTATGTAGTTAGTAGATGTTATGCTGAGAAGAAGAATTAACATCGTATGCTTATAGGAAACCAAGTGGACGGGAGAGAAGGCAAAAGATATTGGAAACCTAGAACATAAGATGTGCTACACAGGTTGGGAAAGGAATTGCAATGGAGTTGGCATTCTAGTGGACAAAACTTTGAAGGATGAAGTGGTTGAGATTAAGCGATTAGGTGATAGAATCATTATGATCAAATTAGTGTTAGGGGAGAAGTTCATTTATGTAATTAGTGCTTATGCTCCACAAGTAGGATTGGATGAGGAAACTAAAACCAAGTTCTGGGACGACATAGATGACTTAGTGCATAGTATAGGTAAGGATAGAGAAAACTTCGAGAGGATTTACGGTGGTTTTGGTTTTGGGGCTCGGAACGAAGAAGGGAAATCTATTTTGGAATTTGCATTGAGACACAACTTTGTTATACCAACACATTCTTTAAGAAAAGAGATTCACATTTAATCACTTTTCAGAATGGGAGGAACTCGAGCTAAATAAGATTATTTTCTCACAAGGTACAGAGATCATTCTCTCAACAAGGATTGTATAGTAATTCCTGGAGAAGCGTTAGCCACCCAACATAAGTTAGTAACCCTAGATGTGAGCATTAGGCTTTACCATAGGACTAAGATAAATCACCTCCCACGAACTTGTTGGTGGCATTTAAAGGGAATAAAAAAATCGGCTTTTAAGGAGAAGTTATTAAAGGAAGTTGCTTGGTCATGCGAAGGTGATGCAAATACTATGTGGGAAACCGTTGCGAGTTGCATTTGAAAAGTGGCAAAGAAAGTACTAGGAGTATCTAGAAGTAAAGGTCCTCCGGGAAAGGAAACCTGGTGGTGGAGTGATGAAGTTCAAAATGCTACTAGGACCAAGAGGGATTTATATAGAGAGCTACCAAAGTGTAAGGATGATGAGACTTTTATTAAGTACAAAGAAGCGACGAAGGAAGCTAAGAGAGTAGTTAATAAGGCTCGTGCTACTTATTTGGATTAGGTGTATAGGAAACTTGGGACTAGAGAAGGAGAGAAGATATCTATAAACTAGCTCAGATAAGAGAAAGGAAGTGTCGGGACCTAAATCAAGTGAGATGTGTTAAGGATGATATAGACCAAGTTCTGACGAATGATGAAAATATTAGGGAGAGGTGGAAGTGTTACTTTGAGAAACTTTATAATGAAAATCATGCAATGGGGTTTGGCAATCTTACGTACCAAGGCAAACCAAATGTGATGTATACAAGAGGCATCCGAGTTTTGAAAATTAAAACTGCGTTACGAGATATGAAAATGGGGAAGGTATGTGGGCCAGATGATATCCCAATAGAAGTTTGGAAGGTGTTAGGAGAGGTTGGAATTAAGTGACTCACTAAGCTCTTTAACGAGATGCTAAAGAAGAAGCATATGCCCGATGCTTGGAGAAAAAGTATATTCTCGTTCCCATCTTCAAGAATAAAGGAGATGCGCTAAATTGTAACAACTATAAGGGCATAAAGCTGATAAGTCACACTATGAAGCTTTGGGAGAGAGTTATTAAAATAAGATTAAGGGCCACAACTATCATCTCAGGTAACCAATTTGAGTTCATGCCCGGTAGATCAACCATGGAGGCTATTTTTTTTTCCTTAGAATGCTTATTGAAAGGTATAAAATAGCTAAGAAAGATTTGCAGATGGTCTTCATAGATTTAGAAAAGGCATATGATAGAATACCGAGAGAAGTATTATGGTGGGTACTAGAGAAGAGAGGGGTGCATATGAGGTATATCAAGATAATAAAGGATATGTACGATGGAGCTGTCGCAAGTGTGAGAATTACTGGAGGCTACACGGAAGATTTTTCCATTCGGATTGGCCTTCATCAAGGTTCCGCTCTTAGTCCTTATCTTTTCACTATCGTGATGGACAAGCTGACAAGAGAAATTCAAGATGGGATTTCTTGGTGTATGCTTTTTGCAGACGATATAGTTATAGTTGATGAACATCGGGAGGGAATTAACCGTAAGTTAAAATTATGGAGACAGACTTTTGAGACGAAGGGATTTAAGTTAAGTAGAATGAAAACTGAGTACATGCATAGTAGGTTTAGTAATTTGAGAGATCAGAGTGATGGAATTTCTTTGAATGGTGTGGTGATTGGGGCTTCTAGAAAATTTAGGTACCTTGGGTCCATAGTGCAATGTGAAGGGGATATAGATGAGGATATTGGACATAGGATTAAGGTGGGGTGAGTTAAGTGGAAGATTGCCACGGGAGTTTTATGTGAAGGAAAATTCTATAAGACAGCAATTCGCCCAGTTATGTTATATGGTAGTGAATGTTGGGCCATTAAAAGACAACAAATATACAATATGAGTGTGACGGAGATGCGTATATTAAGATGGATGAGTGGCCATACGATGATGGATCGCATACGGAATGAAGTTATTCGTAGTAAAGTAGGTGTAGCACTAATAGAAGATAAAGTGCGGGAAAACCGTATGAGGTGGTACGGGCATGTACAACGTAGATCGTTAGATACACCTGTTTGTGCTTGGGAGAACATCCAAATACCTAGTACTAGAAGAGCGAGGGGTAGATCAAAAATTACTTGGGCTGACGTAGTTAGGCACGACTTTCGAAATCTAGGGCTTCAAGAGGGTCTCATGTTTAATAGAGCAGACTAAAAACGAGAAATTCATATAGCCGACTCCAATTAATTTGAGATTAAGACTTGTATTTGTTGTTGTTGTTATCATTATAACCCAGAAACAACATAAGTTACAAAATTTAAAAGAGCTGCCTTATTCCTCAAATGCTTCAGCTACATCTTATTACTGTACCCCACATCATGGCAACCACTGAATAGAAAGCCCGCAATAAAGGTAGAAATAGCATGAACTAATGAGGGCAGACCCAGTTATTTTTGAGTTTGCAGCATCCACTTATATAAGATTTTATTTTCTGAGCTAAAAAAATAATTCCACTTCTGAAAGTCAGTAAATGAGCAATAGACCAATATTCTTTCCTGGGAAATTTCAACACCTTTTTTTTCTTTTAAAAATATGCCATTATGTTTTAGGACAATCAAGGAAAAACGTACTGTTAGGAAGCATAAATTTATAGAGAAAAAAGAAAAAGATTCATTAGCTTTCTTTTCCCTAATATCGAATAAAGCAACAGAAAACTAAAGCTTAGTTTTTCCTAATTAACTAAATAAAGCACCAAACATGTAGAGAACTAGAAAATTGATTTTTTTGTTTTTAATGAATTCTGCCCTGGAATTGAGTAAACGATCAAAAGCCCTGCGTTCTTTTTTCCAGTTTTACTCGCATCAATTGTTAGGGCAATCAAAGTAGAACCACAGATTTACAGGAAAGAAATTAAACAATCTAAACATCACAAGCTTATATTTCCTCTAATTAAGCAAATTAATCAGTAAAAAATAAAAAACTTGACAAAAGTATAAATATCGGACTAAAATTCGAAAAATGGTGTTCCACAATTTCTGACAAGTAATAATCGAACTAAAGGATAAGAAAGCATTTTCAAGAAACACGAAAACCGTGATCCGAACCTGGAGAACAGCGGGAACGGCGAGAATCTCGGAGAAGGCGAAGAGCGAGGGGTGAGAGGTGGCGTCGGCGACGACGGCGGCGAGGGCGGAGCCGGAGAGAGCCGACGCCTGCTTCACGAACTGATCGATGAGCTCCGATTGCTTCTGCTCTATATCCATATCTCTTCAACCCAAAAAATCCCACACAAAAAAAAAAAGGAAATATGTGTTTGTGTGTGTAAATGAAATAGTGAAATTAGGACGGAAAATGGAGGTGGTAATTGCAGAGCATTTGAAGAAGGAGGAGAGAAATTAGGGTTTTGGAGAGGGGATTTTGGGGACGGAGATTGGGAGGGAAGGGAGGGAGGGAGGAACAACCACCGGTTTCGTCGTTACTCTACACACTACTCTCTCCTCTCAAGCAGCTTTTTGAGCAATTCGCTCTCTTGAAGAGAAAGGAAGGTGAAAATTAAAAATAAAAATAAAACGAAAAAAAATAAAAGATTTTAGCAATTGTACCCTTTTTAACGTAAAATTTATATCTTCCTCCTCCCAATTTGTCTTTTTTTTTCTTTTCTTTTTTTTTTTTTTTACTGAGAAAGTTATCTACCATTGGATTGTGTTTGTAATCACAAGATACAAGTTAGTCCTCAATGCTAAGGTGGTTAGATTTTTAAAGAATTTTTAATATTATTTTAAAACTTGAATCACTTGGGGTGTTGGGATGACAATTCATGATATGGTTTGAATTATGATTTGTGACTCGTTACAGTATTTTTTCTCACAAAAACACATGGAAACTGAGAATGATCATGATTCTAGATTCATTAACCAAACGTATAGTTTTACCACGAAAAATAGTTATTGTAATTTTATTCATTAATCTGATTACACACTGGTCCTCAACAAATCATAAGTAAATCACTGATAGATTGGTGTCCTATAAATTGTAAATTATTTTTAGTATTTGGTATATCTAAGATAAGTTTAAAGGAAAAAACGGCCATTTAACTTAAAAAATATATATATAATGATGTTAAAATCTAAGGCCTCGTTCGTTTCGCTGATTCGAGTTTAAAATTCGAGTTGAGATGTGATTGTATGTGAGAGTTTTTTACTGTAGCAAAAAAGTTAGATGTGATTGTTTATGAGAGCTTTTTACTGTAGCAAAGTTGAGATGTGATTGTATGTGAGAGTTTTTTACTGTAGCAAAAAAGTTAGATGTGATTGTTTATGAGAGCTTTTTACTGTAGCAAAATTCGAATTCTAAACTCGAATCAGCGAAACGAACGAAGCATAACTATCCACCTAACTTTCACAAAAGTTTAAAGGGCACAAGTACTTTAAAAATAATTTTTCTATTCAAAATTTTACCGTCGTTAAAAATTGAAGTGAATTGTTGTTGTTTTGTAAATTTAGGCCCCGTTCATTTCACCGATTCGAGTTTAGAATTCGAGTTTTGCTACAGTAAAAAGCTCTCAGAAACAGTCACATCTAACTTTTTTGCTACAATAAAAAACTCTTACACAAAATCACATCTCAACTCGAATTACAAACTCGAATCAGCGAAGTGAACGGGCCCTTAAAGATTTGTTCTTTTGCAACAAAATTCAGAAAAAATTTAAACTAAAATTACAACTTTATTCAAGTTTACGTTCTTTTAAGTTCTAAACTTTATTCAATTTTACTCAATTTTATTCAAGTTACAATTTCAACTTAAGTTACAACTTAAATTCAACTCAAAAACTACACTCAAATTACACTCAAATTACACTCCAAAAAACAGGCCCTATATTGTTAAAGAACAATTTTCAAAGGCAAAAATACCAAATCCGAGAAGGATGAAGGGACACTTATTATACAAGTGCTACGCAGTAATACGTGGTGACGGGGGAGCCCCTCAATGATCCGTCAACTGAGCAAATCTCCGTAGTTATAGAGGGGCGTGTTTTACGATCTTTCCATTTGTGCACTGCATTAACGACATTTCGTGTCGTTTTTATTAACTACATGTCGTTTTCTTTGAAATTTCCATAATAATTATTTCATGTCGTTCTAAAAGATCAAGAGAACACTTTTTGCTGTCGTGCAAGAAAATGATGTCGTATGCAATATTGCTTTCATGTGGTCTGTCGTTTAGCATGAAAGCAGAAGTGGTAATAAAAGGCGCGTCCTTCTGGCTTAAAACCCTGTAGTTGTTTGCGAGTTTATGTCGTTTTGTTAAAATACCCGCCACATATGTCTTTTTTTAATTTTCCCCTAACGATTGTCGTTTATAAGAGAACGACAAGTCGTATTTCCCTATAGTTTGGGGGTTTTTTTTTCCCTCTCTTTGAGTTTTCATTATAGCACCAAATAAAGAATAATATTTAAGAATAATAAAACTTTTGATTTTTTTCACTTTCATACAAGTAATTAAAACAAAAGATTATTATAATTACTGATAACCATAAAAAACACCGTCAAAAATCATGTTATTTATAAAATACTCTTTTATTAGTACTAATTTTATTCATATATTTATTCTTAAAAAAGAGACTTCTTTCCTCTTCTTTTTCCTCTTTTTCATGTTTTTTTTCTTGATTTATTTTTTTAATTTTCATTTGTCACCCTCCCTAACGTCAACTAGAAGAAAAGGAGAGTTTTTTTTTTTTTTTTTCCTCTCATTTTTCTTTTGGATGAAAAATAGAAAGAAGTGTTTCCCTAATAATTTTTTTTATCGGTGAGACTTTTCTGACCATCGAATATAGTCAAATTCATATTAGATTGAAAATGTTGATGATCGGTGATTCATTTCTTCTGATCCAATCAGATATTAAAAAAAAATAATAATAAATAAATAAATAAAAGAGGACAGCGAGAAGAAGTCCCCGAATATTATTCCCTCTCTGTGTGTTGTGTTTCTCAGCAACAAAAACAAAAGTAGTTCTAATGGCGGACACGGTGGCTGATTCCCGCAGCAACAGAGCAGCTGTTCAAGCCACCAACGACGACGCTTCTGCTAGCAAATTGTTCGTCTTCTTACTCCTTTTTTCTTAATCGTTTTGTTTGGTTTCCGCGAAAAATCACAACTTTCTGAAAATTTTGATTCCAATTTCCTTTTTTTAATAATACTGACTTTGCATCTGCTTGGTTAAAAACCCAAAAGGTCGTGCATAAAAAAGGGATACATGAAGGATGACTATATCCATTTATTTGTGAGAAGACCCGTCAGAAGATCGCCCATAATCAACCGCGGTACGATGTTAGTTTTACATTCCATTTCGATCACAACAACAATTGTTTCTGTTTATTCTCTTCAAATTTCTTAATTTTTGGAGTGGGAATGAAAAATGAATCGTTAGGTTACTTTGCCCGCTGGGCTGCTCTTCGGAAGCTTCTGCTTCAGTTTCTAGAAACTGATATGAATGGGAATCAAACGAAGAAGCAGATATTATCACTTGGAGCTGGTTTTGATACCACTTATTTTCAACTGCAGGTGTGTCCCTGAGTCTTTTTTTTTTTTTCGGATTTTCTGACTTATTTTTTTGTGCTTGATTTGGTATACATAAGGATTTCATTTTGTTTTGTTTATTTTGTTGTGAAAGCATATATCTTTTATGTTGTTCATTTACTCGGTACCGGGTGAAATTCCATATTCAACCCGGCATTCTTGAGAATTGCGAATAATATATTCTTAGATTATATGTCAATACCTTTAAGATCCCGTTACTCTACTACATTTTAATTGACTTAATTGCCATAAAGTTAGACAAGATGAAGGTCAGTCTTAGTGTCTAATTTTAATTGAATCTCGCATCAGATATTCACTTGTTAAGGTTGCGATCTAAGGGGTTACTATCGTAATTCCAAAGAATGCAAAATTGAATATTGTTGCATTTCACTTGAACCCAGGGGAGGATTTTGCAGTTTTCCATATAACCAATACCTTGAGCTTTATGGGTTTTAGTTGTAAATAACATCTTTGAATTTTTGGTTCTATAAGGTAGTGTTTGAACAAGGTTTTTATTTTAACTCTCGTTTCAATGACAATGTAGATTTATGTTGTATATTTTCTTGTATAATTTTTCTTTCACAGGATGAGGGGAAAGCTCCGCATTTGTATGTCGAAGTAGATTTTAAGGAGGTGAGAGCTTGAAACCCCCATTACCATCCCATATGTTTTTGTTAGCAAATGAACTTCCTACTCTCTTTTTTTTTTTTGGCATTCGGAGCAGTTTTTTTTTTTTTTTTTTTTTTTCATTCAAATGAGCTTCAAAACTCACAAGGGTAAATTTTTTTTATGAGAGATTCTTTTGTTAACTGATTGTGCCTCTTAGAGCAACTGGCACATTTTCTGATTGTTCTTAAACGAGGGAGAAATCTTGGTATTCTAACTTTATCACTTATATTTGCAAAATGTTTTTAATTTTGTTAGGTGACTAGTAAGAAAGCTGCAAAAATTGAGACTTCCAGTCAATTGAGGGACAAAATTAGTCCAACAGCATCAGTTTCACGAGGTAGATGATCTTGTTTTCACATTGTAATGGACACCAACTTGCGCTCATAGTAGTTAGCTGGAATTTATTTCTCATGTTTAGCTTTCCTTTCTTTTGTTATGTTATTCACGTTAGGAACTAAAAAAAAAATGAGAGTTTAAAGCTAGAGTGCTGGATTATAAACTTCCTATATTTTTGTTTCTGATCTTTTCAGAGAAAGGGGAAGTGCTCAGCGATCACTATAAGTTACTCCCTGTGGATTTGTGCAACATAAACAACTTAAACGACATCATAATGTTGGCTGATATGGATCCCAGGTATGTGGTTAGAGTCAATAATTAGGACAAAAGGGGAGACATAGGGTATAAACATATATTGGTATTTCGTGGAAGGCCAAGATGGTCATGCCAGGTGGCCTTTTGCCGATCTTTTTGTTTACTCTTTGCCATGTTGGATGTTGGAAATCTCCCTCCCTAGAGCCAAAAATATTGTTATCTGCGTTCTGTGTTCATCTCCATAGAGGGTGAAATTTCCTAATTCTAATAATTTTATCAGCCTGCCAACATTTATAATTGCAGAGTGCGTTCTGATATACTTGGATCCAGATTCAAGTAGTGCTGTAGTTGGTTGGGCATCAAAAACATTCTCAACGGCAGTCTTTTTCTTATATGAGCAGGTTAGATGTCTTGCCGAAGTTCAAATCTAAAGTTTTCTGTTTCTTCTTTTGCCTGTATTGCTTGTCCTGGAATTCTACTGACCTTCCTGACTTCTTTGAGTTATGATTATTGAAAATTCTCAAGATCATTTGCTGAAGTTTACAATCTAATTTTCCTCTTTTTTACATCTTATTTAAACAGATTCATCCGGAAGATGCTTTTGGGCAGCAAATGATTAAGAACTTGGAGGTCTGTTTCTTTTGTTTTCTTTCCTTTTCCTTTTTTTTTTTTATTCTGTCAATTGTTTCTTTTATCATTATCACTGTTTAATCCCCATTTAGTAGTTTTTGTTTTGGATTCAGCTGTTGCTACTTTGATTCTTAAAGACTATTCTTTTTGTTATTGGCGCTAATCATCTTCTTTTCTCTTCAAATTCAGAGTCGTGGCTGTGGACTATTGGGTATATACGCTACACCAACATTACATGCAAAGGAAAAACTTTTTCTTGACCAAGGATGGCAGGTAGGTGTTTAGTTATTTCAGCTTCTGGGAATATTTTTCTCTCTTTATTTTCATTTTTCACTTTCTGAAAATTTACCTGTTTTTAATAAGACTGAAAATTTACCTGTTTTTAATAAGACTGAAAATTTCTCGTCTTTTCATTGTTTATTTTTATATCTTCTTGAGATAATTCTCTTTTTTACATGATAGTTTTTTAATTATTTTCTACATTATGTGGGGTCTCAGAGAGCTATTGCCTGGGATATGCTAAGAGTTTATACTGATTTTATTGAAGCTCAGGAAAGACGCAGGTATGTACTTTATACCTGTAAAATCTTGGGAAACTTATGAGTTGCTTATTCATCTGTTCATTATCATGCTTGACTTTTGGTGCTCATGTTTGATAAAGTTCTTAGGTCTGTCTGGCTTATATTTCATTTTAGTCATAATGTTATCCTTAGGAATTTATTCATTTATTTATCTAGTACTTTGTAATATAAAAGTTCTTATCTTCCAAGATTGATTGATAGCTATCTCCTATGGCTTTGAAATATATCATTTTGATTTCAACCTGATCACTTAAGGGCTGGGGACTTGCTGAAACAAGTTTAGATGATCCATCACAGTTCACACTGTGTAGTTGTCTGAATGTTTGAAATCCGTTTTTGAGAGCAAGTTTGCATATGTAATTCGTTGCGCTTTGTCTAAAGCATACTTTTTTATCCTTCCGAGAAGATAGAAATGAAGCCTCTGAAACGATAACAGATATTGGAATTAGATAGCGAATTTTGGAATAGTGTAAGGGAGCACACTTGCTGCCTCTCTGGGTTCTCCTTTTTGAGAAAAGAACAAAGCTTTGGAAGACTCTTTTTACCTGATGATTCTTGTTGCATCGAATACTTATAGAAAGACTATCTACTTGGAATATTGTGGTACCGCCACTCCTTAAAGCTCTAAAGTTTCTTGTTCAGTGATATAAAGCTCTATGTCCTCTGTGATTCTCTGCGCATCTTTTCGCCCTTGCCTCACAATTGTTTTCTATTGTTTCGGCAAGATTCTAATCTGGGATGTCTCTTTTTTATCAGGATCGAGCGGCTGGAACTTTTTGATGAATTTGAAGAATGGCACATGATGCAGGCAAGTCAAACCCCTCCATTTCTGTTGCAAAAACAAAAATTTAAGCGAGAATTCTTAATTAAATCAATTTGAGATATACTTTGAGAAGGTCGGCCTGGATACTGAGCTTCAATTTCCTGACGTGTGCGCTATGCATGTGCATGTGGATGTACATACACGCATGATATGAGTCATACCATTATCACCACTATGATTCTTATGTGTGCCAGAGCATTGGTCCATCAGGTAGTAGGGCGGGTCGTGTGACCTATATTGCTGTCATGTCAAGTAATAGTATATATATTATGTGGATGTATGTGTATACTATACATGCACATACATGCATTTTATAGTACACGCATATCCTGTGCATGTCATAGGATAATATTTATATTATCCCGTAAAGATGGGTAAAAAAGACAATTCATTTATGTATATATATGTCTATGTATGTAGTCTAGAGGGATTGTGGGGAGGAGGATGGAGGCTTTTCAAAAAGCGTGTGATAAGGTTTGATGGGTCATAATCGTTAGCGTCAATTTTTTGTTGATTTTTGGTTTGGACTGCTGGTTTTCAGGAGCACTACTGCGTGGCTTATGCAATCAACGATGCCATGGTATGTCCTTATGTGCCTGAATTCTTTGCTCTCTCTTTTGCCAAGTTGGTTTGCCATGTGATCCCCACAGCTTCAGTTTTTTTTTTTTTTTCTTTTTCAAAAAAAAAAAAAAAAAAACTGCTATGCCTTTTTGGATGAGATTGTTTCGTTTTGCTAATACCAAAAAGAATAGGAAAAAAGAAAAAAGAGAGGAAGATTTTAGAATATACCAACTTTTCGTTCATGCTCATCTGTTATCACATCATCTTGATGTGTTCTACTCTTTCTTTTTCTTTTTAATCATTTTCTTCTTTAAGATTCTTCAACTTAGCTCAAAAGTATCTGATATCTTTTGATATTATACAATGTTTCTACCGTCTCACAGGTGAAATATATTGGGAGAGTTCTTTTGTAGGGTACCCAAAAAAAATTACTCAATCGGTAATCGGTACTGCGCTATTTCTGAATGTCAAGTCAGATTAATGTCTTATCAAAACAAAAGAAAAAAATCTGAAATTTAATAGAATTTGACTAAAATCGAACAGTCCTCAACTGCGTCATATCGATACTGTGACGCATATTTCTCGAACATATTAATATCCAATCTTGATATTTTAATGGGATTGCTTACTTTATGTTTATTTTTCTTTAGGATGAGATATTGTTTGCTCATTTGGTCCCAAAAGGATAGAGCTTGGGAATTGACACAACCCATTTTGGCCTTTTTTTTTTCTAAATAATAATAATGGTATTCAAACTTTCAGGGTCTGTTTGGGGATTTCGGTTTTCCCATCAGCCGCAGCAGCAGCAGCAGCACGTGGCCAAATCCTTCATCAGCTTAGCCATGAGAATTGAGAGCACGCCAGCTTTGCTTGCGTATGCTCAACTCAAGGTGTTCGTTCTATTGACAAGTAATTTGGTTTCAACACTTGGTTTTGATTTTTACACGTGCGACTGACACGTGCAACCCCAGCCCCCAGTTGGCCTTCTTGACAAGGGTCTCTGAACTACTAGTTAAAGTCTCCACATAAAAATGATGACATGAGTAAATTGAATCCTTTTTTGTGTGTATTGTTTTGTTTGACTTGCGAAGAAAAATATACCCTTTTTCTTCCTTTCCTTTTCTTTAATTTTCTTTCTGTGCTAGCTGTTTGGCAACGAAAATGTGGTGTGTCCCACACAGCTGACAGCACCCAAAGTGGGTAGTTCGTATTTTAGATTGTGGGCTCGAGTATATATATTTGTGATCCTTTCTTTTTTTCATCTCTGGGACGTTCTCTCCTTTTTTTTAAATAGGGTTGTTCTTTATTTTGCAACTTAAAATTTATCTGTTTTGTATATTTTTTTAATTTAATTTAATTTTAATTAGACTTAACGATTAAAAAATAAAAAACACTAATATTTTTAGAAAGAAATGAATATTAAAGAAACTCCCTTAATCTTTTGATTGTGGTTTCTTGGTCATTTTTCTCCAAAAGAATTTTTTTAGTAGACAACAAAAAGAAAGTTTATTGATATTGTATAGTTTTGAATTCTCAAATTTTTATTTAACTTTGGATAAATACTATTTTTTTTTTTTTTTTTTTTAGTTTCGACATGATATCTAATCCTTTTAGCCTTTTCCCTTTTAGTTTTGATCAAACTGCGATTGCCCATTGGCCTGGAATATGCTGTCAGAGTCAATCCCAAATTCGTTTCCTTTTTGTTGTTCTCTTCTTCCTTTATCTTCTTTCTTTCAACGTACTATCATTAGTTTGGTTGAAGTGTTGGAAGCAAAAATAAGAGAATAAATATGATTTTTTTCTTTCTTTCTTGTTGGGTTGTGGTAATAAAATACAAGGCAAAAGATACGCAAAGCAAGCGTTAGAACAGAAGAGATCGAACTTGTGTGAATGAGGATGAGGTCGAGCCTTGTCAGCGCCAGGTGAATACAATGAAACACTCCTTCGAAAGTGAAAAGAAACATATATTTAAGGGTGAAAAGAAACATATATTTAAGGGTGAAATCGAAAGGTGAAGGTCGCATTAGTATTAATAGACGGTTTTTTATCGGGTGGAGTTTCTATTGATAGTGCGTGTTCCTTAAAGTTAGATTTATCAAAAATAGGATTGAAATGAAAAAGCATGTAAAATTAATAGAATCTGATGTAAATATGACAAGTATAAAATAGATTCTTGCCGATGGGGTATTTTTTTTCCTCATACCTTATTCTAAAATTTCCTTCATTAAAATTGGGGTTTGGCAAATTTTGGTACGTCTTTTCAAGGTCTACCAAAAGTCCATCTTTACATTGCAAGACGTTGCATAATTAAATACCGTATACATCATATCCTACCAATGTACACGTTTTTCCTTGACTCATTATGATGTTGCGTTGGGGTCACGTCCAATGAGACCCATTGTATATGCTAAAGGGGGTATTTTTGGTCCCATTTGCCATTAAAAAAATAAAAGAAAAGAAAAGAAAAATACGTGGAAATGACGAATTTTTTAATAATTGGAAAGGAAATCATGGACTTTCATGGGTAGGTATTGAACAAGCGGGGACCCACTTCAAGTGGCTTTTTAGGAAGAAAACAGTTGCATCATTTTCTTTTGATGGACTATCAACATCTTCTATTTTCTTTCCACTTTTTCAAGAGATGGAGAATTTTGCACTGGAGAGTTCGAAACAAGTAAATTAACATCAAATGATGGAAGATATATTATAGTTTGAAACAATTCACTAACGAATTAAAGAAAGGTAACGATTTTGTAGTAAGGTACAAAAAAAAATTATATCACATCATAATCATATTAAAACAATACAAAAAAAAAAAATATCTCATCCAAAATTAACCGAGCTTTATAAAGATTTACATCTAAAATTACACACTAAGGATGGAGTAAATTTGTATACCCTACCATATAATTCTCGCACCAAAGAATTTGAAAAATGTTAGAATTTTCAGCCGTTAGATCTATATTAATAACTGCTTATTATGTATATTTTTTTTAATCTGATTTGATTTAATTTAAATCTAACGGTTATAAACTAACTCTACGAGTCAACCAGAAGGTCCTTAAAACAATAGAAAAAAAAAAAAGAAAGTGTCCCCATGCCAAAATTAAACACCACGAATGAAAACTTTACCACACAATTCTCACGTCAAAGAATTCTCCTTTTAAGACGGCACAACATCTTTTTTTTTTTCTTTCCCCCTTTCCTTTGTGACCTTTTTAAAGACACAAGTTTGCACAAATTGCTGTTCACCATCCCTAAATTTAGGGACATTAGAGAATAGTTTAATAGTGTTTGCAGCTTTCGAAGTGATGTGTTGTTATTATTCTCAAGGCTCATGGGTTGGTTTGGTTTGGTTTGGTTTGGTTTCACCGTCTGAGGCAGGAGATTTTTCGGCTCTGATACGTAACTGTTTGTCTAGAAGTACGATAAAATATCTGTTAAACTAATCCTTACTTACAGGGGGTTACTGTACTTTGGTTGCTACCTACACAACAAAGTATGTTTGTCCCATTTTGCCTTATTGCTACCTCTCCTCTCACATTTTATTTGTCTATTATTACGTGAATTCTTGGCAATTTTAAGGACTCAAATTGTGTTGTGCCAATTTCACCGGATCCAAACAAATCTGCATTCTAATACTAATGTTTATATATATATATATATATAGGACTTTTCTTCGGTCCCCGAGAGAGACGGTCTCTTTAATGTAACGCGTAAAAATATTAAATGTAACGTGATATTTTTTTAACGTAATACTAATATTAAAAATTTGAGATCTCATGATATATAATTATTTCTGATTATTATTACACTTTTCTAACATTTTGTTATAATAAAAAACAAAATTAAAGTGTAATAATAGTATGAGCTAGTCAATGTTCTTAGTGTTACATTTTTCTAGTATTCGTGTTACATTAAATAAGTAACTATAAGGTTATGTTTCAACTTTTATATGTTAAGTTACTGGGATGGTCCTTTAGAGGGACCGTAAACAAAGCCTATGTATATATATAGCAAATTTATGAAAACATATTAAGATAGCATTCAAATAATATATGTAAGTACATACTAATTGGATTATTACTATTATCTGTTTTTAGGCTTAATTTGAGATTATTGCATGCGCTTTTAAGAAACACTACTTCTGTTTGTAGCAAAAGTAAAACGAGAATTATAATTAAAAGATTAAACTTGTTTTTATGCAAAATAATTTTTGGGGTTTTAAAAGCAATCCAAACTAAACCTTTTTATGTCATTGATACTCTATAATAATTTCTTATGGATAGCAGAGAGTTAGAATCCTTTTGAAACTAAAAATGAAAATGTAATGGTAAATCTCAAGAATTTCAAGACTAGTCATTGTTTTTAGCTCAAGTTTGTGAATATTAGTTTTCTAAAATAAAATAATAACTTAAATTAAATATATTTATTTTGGCAGAGTATATGGTTCATATAAAGTAGTTTTCTAGTTTAAAAAAATTGGTCATATTTTACTTGTTGACTAAATGTTTATGAAGAGCATCTCTATTTTCTAAATGATAGAGTAGATTACTTAAGGGCATCCACCAGAGGGACGTAAGTAATAATTTTCTATCTTATTGCTTACCAACCTCATCCAAACCTAAATTAAGTTTAAACTTGCTGTATGATAACATTGAAGAAGACAATACCCATTAGAAAGCAAATAAAAATAACAAGTAAAAATTTTTTAAAAAAAAAGAGAAATATAAAAAGAATATCTTGATAATAACGTTTCTGTTGTTACGTGAAGCATCAGATACTCTCCCCAATAACCCAAAAGACTTTCTGGGTCCAGTGTGACCTGTTTCTAACGTGCTCATGTAATTTTCTTCTTCTTTTTTATTTTATTTTTTATTTTTTATTTTTTTTGGTCTTAAGATATTTGGAGGCTGCTGTAATTTGAAAACCCACAGGAGAAAAATTGGCATCTTTCACTTTCACACATTGTTTTTCTGTCAAATTTGTTAACGGCAAAAGTCTAATTTTAAAGCAGAAACGATTTTGTTGTAAATGTTTTTTTTTTTTTTTTGGTGAAAAAAAGAAGAAAAGGGCATATGCATGTGGATGGTTGGCGTCCAGTGAGACCATGGAATAGAAAGTTTTGGGCTGCACCAAAAAAAAAAAAAAAAAAAAGGTTCTTTCACCATTTTCAATCTTTTTTCTCTCTCTTTTTATCCGTAGCTTTTGTGTCCAAAAGTTTCCACTTATTGGGGAATATCTATGTTGTGCTCCTCTTCTCTGCCTTTTGATGATGTGTTTTGCTTTGCTTCCAATGTAGTGTGGTATGAGTACATGGCCATCTTGAATCCAAAGCGAAGGAGAGAAAATCCCTAACCCTAAGAAATAAAAAAGATCATTATGATGTTGAAACAAATTATAAAGTGAAAAAAAAAAGTAAAAAAAAAAAAGAAAAGCGGAAGAAATAATGATGGCTATAGGCTAATTCAGACCTCAAACAAAGTTTTCATTAATGGAACGTATTAATAAATTGGTGCACTTTTTTTTTTCTTTTCTTTTCTTGAGTGGTTGGGTGGGAATGGCAATGGTATAAATAAATTTAAATGTATGTCGTTGGATCGTACTTTGCCTTGAATCTTGTAGGATTTGGAGAGACAAAACTACTAGTTTAAACAATGTGAATATGTGATGCAAGTTGTACATTGTCCCACGTAATCGAATGAAGAATATGATGCATGAATAGTATGGTCTAAGAGTTGTTTCTTTTCTTGTTATCGTTACTATTAATTTGCCATTATTATGTTGTTAGCAAGGAAAAAAGAAATAAACGAATTTTTCTATTGTTCCTTATACTTTTAAAAACAATGGTGTTCTTACTTAGCAGTTATTGAATCTGTATTATTTATTTAGTTTAATTTAATTTTTGATCAAATTTAATACAAATTTAATGACTGATAAGTATAGAACACATGTGTTCTAAAAAAAAAAAAAAACACTAAAGAAAGTCTTAACAAAAAAACACGAATAAATTAAGAGAGTCGTTTTGATAGATACTTAAAAGATATCATAGTTACCGCACAATACTAAAGTAACTCCGTCTTTATCAAATTCTATTAAATCCGTGTTAGTCTAAAATGACATACCATCAATATTGTATTCTTTAATTTCTTTTCATACTATACCTTAAATATTTTCCCCAAATAAAATGTTTCCCCAAAAACGCATATAAAAGCAAAAAGAGAAGGATTGAAAATGTTTGATATATCAAAATACAATGCAAGAGAAGGTGTGTGCTGACAAAAATCCAGCGGCAAATACTCTGCCAGTCATGAGTGACCAAAAAAATTCTCAAAGCTGAGCCGTTCAGTTTGTTAATTTGAGTTGAAATGTGATGTTATATGAGAGATTTTTACTGTAGTAAAAAAATTAAATGTGACGGTTTCTGAAAGTTTTTTACTATAACAAAATTCGAATTCTAAACTCGAATCAGCGAAATGAACGGGTATTAGAGTATTAATAATCAAAGCCAATGAGACTAAATTATTATTATTATTATTTTTAAAAAATGGGCCAATGGGACCACACAATTTGTTTGAAGATCCAGGCTCTGCACCACAAACCCAACAAAAACAAAAAACAGCCTTATGCACCACCACCTAATAAATTATTATTATTCCCAAAAGCTTAACATTTCACCCCCCAAACAACACTAATCAAACATATTATTTACTCACTTACACCCCCTAATTATTAAAATAATGAGATCCACTTCTGAACACATCAGATTTATTACCAACTCCTTCGCAACTTAAATATTATGTTGCTGAGAGCCAGCCAGTGATTCCAAACAAATATATATTGATATAATTCTCTCTCTCTCTCTCTCTTAATCAATTAGCTTTCTGTAAGATACATAAAAAATAAACATATTTTGGTAATACTTGATTTTTAACCGCCAACTTATTATATTAAAAAACATAAAAATTTAATGTAGCTTTGATGAAAAGTTCTAAAATTACGCAATGCACAGTTTTTTTTTTTTTTGCTAATAAAAGGTACACAATGTACAGTTTATACAGTATCTTTTGTTCTCTCTACAAAAAACATGTATTTTTATTTTTTATTTTTGAAATAGAAGGGGGGAAAAAAACACAACAGTTTACAATTCTTTTGAGCCCAACAAAATATTTTGATAATATATCAGAGCTTAAAGCCAGTGATGCATTGTGTGAGGGCCCAGTTGTAGACCACGTTCAGTTAATCACACGACGGAGGCTAAAAATTCAAAATTTGACTCTTTTAGTAGCGCTTTAATTTAAGTTTCCAATTTCAATATTATTCCTGTTTTATTGTTTTCCATTCAATTTAAGTTATTTTAGCATTTTATAATAGGATTAGTTTCTTTTAGTTTAATTTCCGAATTTAGAATTCGTTTTGTTTCCTTTATTTCGTGTTTAAATTATCAATTTAAAGAGAAATTGTAGGACAATCCAATTTAATTACTATTAGCAAAATGAGTTTATTCTCTTTATTCTAATTCTCTGGATATTCTGTCGAATCACAGATTTATAAAAGTCTTATTTTTCATGTATTCTAATTAAATCATTGCGTTTTATGATATTCAAAGTGAATCAATGGATCTTGAAAGTTACACACTTCTTATTATTTTTCTCACGCTTCCCTGCATAGCTAGTGACTCCAATATGAACAAAAAATAATAAAAAAAATGAAATTAAGGAAAACAACCAGAACAGTTTACAGTTGTGAGGCCACTGAAGGAGAAGAAAAGGACAAGGTGTTTGGACCCAACAAACTTTGCATAGCAAAAGAGCAAACAGACAGACAAATAGATCAGCTAAAAAGCCACTCCCACTCTCCACTCTCTCTCTCCTCCCTACTGCTTCTCTCTCTCTCCCTATATTTGCTTGCTTCTCTCTCTCTCTCTCTCTCTATTTGCTCTCTCTCTCTCTCTCTCCATTTCTAAGCTCAAAATCAAGGGCGCAACCAAAAGCGCGCCACCCACCGCCAAAAAAAAAACCAATCTTTTTTTGTTTTGTTTTGTTTTTTTTTCATTTTTTATTACCCTCTTTCCGTTTTGGGTTCGGACAGTACGACGTCGTAATAGCAGTAGTAGTAGAGTGTCGTCATGGGTTGTACGGCGTCGAAGCTGGACAACGAGGACACGGTGAGGCGGTGCAAGGAGCGGCGGCGGTTTATGAAGGAGGCCGTCCAGGCCCGCCACCACCTCGCCGCCGCGCACGCCGACTACTGCCGCTCCCTCCGCCTCACCGGCGCCGCCCTCTCCTCCTTCTCCTCCTTTGAACCCCTCTCCGTCTCCGACCAAACCCCCGCCGTTTTCCTCCACCCCCAACAAAAGCAACAACCACCTCCGCCTCCCTCCTCCAATCCCTTCCCGCCACGTGTCCCTCCTTCTCCTTCCCCTTCTCTCCACCCTCCGCCGCCGCCGCCGCCGTTTTCTCCCTCTCCGGCTCCTTCTCCCACCATCGCCGGCTCCAAGCTGCCTCATATTCTCTCAGCCTCCTCGATGTCATCGTCGGCGCCGCCTTCTAGAACCAACAGCAACCTCCATAATCGCCGCCGTAAGCAGCCGAGCCACCCGAAGCTTCCTCACATTCTGTCGGAGTCGAGCCCTTCGTCTTCGCCGCGTAGTCAGAGGTCAAATTTCACCGCCACCGGCGGCGGAGTATATGAAGGAGGATTTACGCCGACGGCTTACCAGGCGAACACGACCTACTCCAGCACGCCTTCCCAGGCGTCTTCCGTCTGGAACTGGGAGAACTTCTACCCTCCCTCCCCTCCCGACTCCGAATTCTTCAACAACCGCGCCGCCGCCGCCGCTAAAGAGATGCGATCTTCCAATCACGGCGGTGGCGATATCAATTCCGATGAGGAAGAAGGAACCGAGACGGAGACGGAGAGATCCGAGTACGATTTCTTCAACGCCAAGGCCGGGCAAGATCACCACCTTCGCCACGAGAAGAATTCGAATCACCACGACTTCGCCTCTGAGACGATGGAGAGAGAGGAGGTGCAATGCAGCGAGTGGGGCGATCACTACAGCACCACCAGCTCCTCCGCCGACGAAGACGATCGGGATTCGAGATCCGATCTCGGCGCCCGCTCCAATTTCGGATCCTCCGCTCGGGCAGAGTCGGTTGCGGCGCCGCCTCCACCGGCGGCGGCGGCGGCGGCTACCAAGTCGGAAGAGTATTCATCGAGCTACGGGGAGATCTCGGACATGAAAATGGTGGTGAGGCACAAGGATCTGAAGGAGATCGTGGAAGCCATTAAGGAGAATTTCGAGAAAGCCGCGGCGGCCGGCGATCAGGTCTCCGAGATGCTCGAGATCGGAAGGGCTCAGCTCGATCGGAGCTTCAAACAGCTCAAAAGTAACTATTTTTTAATTAATTTTTATTCAATTTTACTTATTTAATTATTTATCTGTTGGAATTTTGAGATTTGATTATATTTTAATTTTGTTGAATAACAGAGACAGTGTATCACTCAAGCAGTGTACTAAGCACACTAAGCTCGAGCTGGACGTCGAAACCGCCGTTGGTGGTTAAGTACCGGCTCGACGCCGGTTCGCTCGATAAACCTGGCGGTCCAAAGAGCCTTTGCTCCACTTTGGACCGCCTCTTGGCTTGGGAAAAGAAGCTTTACCAAGAAGTCAAGGTTTGTTCTTTTTTACTATCCTTTTCTATGGGATAAAGTTTGAATCTTTTGGTTAAAAAAATAAAGACGAGGATTAGAGTAAATGACTAGGGATTATATTATTAGGATAGGAAATTGAATGTGTGGACGGTGGATAGTAGCGTTAATCCACCGCAATATTTGATAAAATTGCCCTTTCTGAATGGTGGGCCCCATGGATTGCCTGCGTATATCTATCTGGGTATTGCTGTAAATTTGGACGGTTTGTCTTTCCCCTTACAGTAGTGTCTTTATGCAGCTTATGCAATTATTCCATGTTGGTTTTGAGTCGCTCCCCTTTTCTAGTTCAATGCCTGAAATGCCCTTGAATTGCATTTGGAGAGGAAAAATGTGGTATCAAGAATAAACATGGCTGAAGATTGAATCTTTTTGATAAAGTGGATGCACTTTTCTTGCTATTAAAATGCCTTACTCAAATTCGTTGTAGGTTGATCTAGTATATGAATGTAGATGCAGTAGGGCATAAAAAGTACCTATCTGCGGTCATTCAGTAATTTTTTTAGCCCGTTATATTTTTCTAGTAAGGTGTTTTTTCAAAGGAAATTTTTATAAGAGGGAAGGCTTCTTTTGGCTACCTGGTAGACGGTAGTGAAGGCTCTTTTAGCATTTCATTAGTTTTTGAAAATTTTTGGTGTATGAGCGGGAGCACTTTTGTGCCGTACGGTGCACATGTTTAAATCCAACGGCTAAAAGAACCTTCACTACCTGGAGTGAAAAAGAGCCTTTCCTACGATAAAGATTTCCTTTTTCATATCTTAACAAAGAATTCTTGTGTAAGTACTGTTAGCCATTAGTGTTTTCGCTAGCATTGAATTACTTGTTTTGCGTATTAAAATGTATAAGTACATTATTATTATTATTTTGGGTATTGTTGGAACTATTTGTGTCAACCTTTTTTTAGTGCTAAAGCAGGTGACATGTTTTTATTGAGTTTTTAGGCGAGAGAAGGCGTCAAGATTGAGCATGAAAAGAAGTTATCAGCCCTGCAGAGTCAAGAGTACAAAGGGGAGGATGACACTAAGCTAGACAAAACCAAAGCTTCAATATCGAGGCTGCAGTCACTGATTATTGTCACATCTCAGGCCGTTTCTACAACCTCAACTGCCATCATTGGTCTTAGAGACTCCGATATGGTACCTCAGCTCATTGATCTCTGTCACGGGTAAGTCCCCTTCTTCATTTCAATAAGAATATTACTTTTGGCACGAACTATAAATTGAGAGCTGTGGGCCAATGAGCTCCGATAAATTTGGTTATAACAGTTAGTATATGTGACCACTGACCACTACTAATGGTAAAATTGTGTCAAGGTTATTCACGAGAACTTAGGCTGTAGCTATTATGCTCCATTGTGGATTTTGACCAAATTGAAAATTTGGCTCTGCAACCAGTCTAATGATTGACCTTTAAGTTCTGCTCCAGCATGGTCTTGCATTTCGTACAACACTGGCATTACTGCTGTAGTTAGTGCTGCGGTTGTTGTTGTTTACTCCCTCCCTTAAATTCAATTTGTCTTGAGTAAACCAAAATCTTGCGATCTAATCACACTACTTTCCACAATCAGAAATGTGGTTCTTTTATTGTTTTGATCACGTGACTTGCTACTTCATGCTCTAGAAGAATGAAGCAGCTCAAACTGGAAGCTGTAGAATGAGATTTTATTTTGGTGCACCTTTAAAGTGACATGGAACTGAAGTAAAACTAGATAACTACCCTAGTATGTAGTTAGGCACACAGGGGGTTGGTACACTTGATTTTGCAACCGCTTGATTTCATCTCACTCATATCATGCAAGAATATTGATGTAGGGAGTTCCGAATATGAGCAGTCGTTTTTCTACTTTATTGTCATTTGTTCTAACTTTCTAATTTAGCTTAGTTTTGTTATTATTATATCGTTTATCTTAGTTGTTATTTTGTTATTGTTTTCAAGGTGAGCTATAAATAACCACTTAGCTATTGTATTAAAAAAGACTGAACATTTGAGAATTAAATACTAGACTTGAGTTTCCTCTCCAATTTGGGGTTTTTCCCTTGTGGGGTTTCTTTTAGGTGGATGCGAGAATCCTCCGTCCGGGTTAGGCCGGTAAAATCCCGTTCTATCTATTCCACTGCGTCAAATATTACTGGTATCTTGACTTGGTAGATGAAATCATTATTAATCACTGCCACCATGCCACTTGCTTCAGCCCCCTCTGGAAGCACATGAGCCTTGTTGTACTGGACTGTCCAGTTGCTGGCTACTTCTTAATACTAAATGGTGGCCCCAAATGTGGCTTTTCGGTGGTTATGTTTCACTGTTATGAAGATCCATTTCGGGCCCAAAGTTATTGAATGTGGGGTTAGGTACATTGCACTTAATTGCCATGTGGCCCACCATTCGTAGTCTTGTTGCTAGATGTGATGAAGTCAACAACATAATCATTGATACATCATCATTTGTATTGATATTACTCTTTCATAATTAGTGTTTCTCACCATAGTTAGCCTTACAATTATATACAACAAACCATTTGATAGTTGCCAATTTGGTGGAATTATGGTAAAGCAAAAAGGGAAAGGGGATGACATGGTTGTGGGATGATTCCAGAAAAACTTGTTTCAGTTGGCTGTGATTTGTCTAATTTGTTAAAATGTTTCAGACAAACTACCAGAAAGTCCCACCATTTACTCTGAGATCCTTTCTGCTTTGTTCAATTAAGTGGGTCCATTGAGCATTGTTGCTTCCAGCTGTTCAGTAGGCGTCTAGAGCTAATATACAGTCGTATGAAGGAGATTTTACATGATAAATACTTAGCAAAACTTGATAATGAAATCATTGGTCTGTTGACTAACTACATACTGGAGTGTCGGAGAGTTCTCAACATTTCTGAACTGTTGCTAAATTTGATTTCATCACCTTGTTTACCCATTGCATAGCCCCCCTGTGCAACTGGTTTCAGAATAAGTTATCTAAGATCGTTCCCTTCTAACATCTATTTATGTTCTGATGTATCAAATGTAGGTTTATGTACATGTGGAGATCGATGCACCAGTACCATGAAATTCAAAACAACATTGTCCAACAAGTTCGTGGCCTCGTGAACCAATCAACAAAGGGTGAATCGACTTCTGAGCTGCACCGGCAGGCAACCCGTGACCTTGAATCAGCTGTCTCTGCCTGGCACTCCAGTTTTTGTCGCTTAATAAAGTTCCAACGGGATTTCGTTAGATCCCTTCATGGTTGGTTCAAGCTCACTCTTCTTCCTGTTGACAATGACAACGTCAACATGAACAGCAACAGGGAACGCTCTGACGTATATGCCTTCTGTGATGAGTGGAAGCTTGCACTTGAGCGTGTTCCAGACACTGTGGCGTCTGAGGCCATCAAGAGCTTTATCAACGTTGTCCACGTTATATCCTTTAAACAGAGTGAAGAGCTCAAGGTAAAGAAACGCACCGAGTCTGCATCCAAGGAGCTTGAGAAGAAGGCATCGTCTATCCGAACCCTAGAGAGAAAGTTCTACCAATCGTACTCCATGGTCGGTATTGGACTGCCTGATGCAGGGCCTGATAATGGGCAGGTATTGGATGCTCGAGACCCGCTTGCTGAGAAAAAAACCGAACTTGCAGCCTGTCAGAGGCGGGTTGAAGACGAGATGATGAGGCACGCTAAGGCAGTGGAGGTGACGAGAGCTATGACACTAAACAATCTTCAAACGGGCTTGCCAGGAGTTTTTCAGGCACTGACCAGTTTTTCTTCCCTATTTACGGAGGCACTTGAATCGGTTTGTACTCGATCCTATGCAATAAAATAGGTAAAGATATATAATTTTCTTTCCCACTTCTATTTTTGGAGTAAGTTGGTATCTATAAGAGCTGGGATTTTTTTAGGGGGGTCAATAGGCTCTTTTTTTGTGATTATTGCTTTCCGAGGGTTTCTTTTTTATTTTTTTGGTCAACATGTAAATGTCTGGAATTTTGTGATTTTGCAGTCCATTTTGGTTGAAGAAAAGAAATCTGTGTACAGGGAAATTGCTTACATTATTATTGTATGTGACTTGCGCTCTTTACTGCAGATGAATAAATAACATGCTCTGCCCTTCATCTCCATTTCCTTTTTCAGTTCCTTGTGGATGTATCCTTGTTCACTTTTAGAATTATTCTTCTCCTTTGAGATTGATTTCATTAACGTTGACTTTTTCATGCATAAGAGACGGGGAAGCAGAAAAGAGAAGGTATTCATGAACTGTTTGATCTTTGATCAAATTCCGTAAATTTGCATACTAGTTTTAGTTCTCATATTTTTAGATGTGATCTGACAATCTATATTTGTACAGTATCGGTATGTTTCCCCCC